>NC_141143.1:7676219-7976219 GCF_053477565.2 Lygodium microphyllum | reverse complement strand
ACATCTGATGACCAGGCTATAGGAGTCCTCACCTAGTTAGAGTTCCTAGTCTAGTTGTCCTACGTTAGGTTGGAAGTTCAGAATACCACTAAGATGCCCTCTTAGACAGTTCTTTTAGCCAATCCATATTGGAGCAGTCGGTTAGCAACTCACTTTAGATTTTTGTCAGATTATACTAGGCCTATCCCTTGAGGATCTTCATGCCTTGGTTTTGTCCAGGGGTAGGGTGAGAGTTGTTCTTATGTTGTATATTTTTGGTGGCAATGTGATGCTTTCTATGGTTGTTTCTGTAGGTCAGTTCGTGGAATTAGACAAGTTGAGTCGCCCTATCCTGTGGTCTCCCATGAGGATGAATTTTAGAGGTAATTTTTTAAGAAAAAAGAGCTAGGGAGGCCATAAAAGACCAATTTTTCATGCAAAATGAAACAGTTACGGATCGATGAGATGGAGTTTTCCGAGATAGAGTTTGATGCTAGGAAGCCAATGCAATTCTCCGTTCATCAATCGGAGTCCATTTAACCCCCATTTAATCCCCAGAAGGCTTTGTGTTATGAAGCATCTATATGATCCAGAAGCTAGAAAGTGCTTAATGGTGGCTAGATTTATGGATTTCAACGTCACAAAGCTAGCCATCTAGACAGATCTCAAATCCGAGTGCATTTTCCCCTCTTCGAAATTGAAAAGCCCACTTGCCAGAAAGTGTGAATATGCAAAAGATAATCTTGTTTTTTAAAAAGTCAAGCTTAAGCTTGAGAATCAAAAAGCACATCTTTTCAAAATGTTTGGGGGGGGGGGGGGGGGGGGGGGGGAGGGTTGTTCTTTTCTCGGTGCCCCCTAAATCATTCAAAAAATGCCATTTTTGATCATGCAATCATCAGGGGAATGATCTTAGTTGTAATCTCCACCATTTTCTCCCCCTTCATTGCCACAAAGATCATTGAATTTTATGTACTATAAGCAAGATCGGATTTTAGTATTTCTCTCTCCTCTCTCCTCTTGTGGGCTGTTCTTATGGATTAATGTAATAGAGAGGGGGATGGATTGAGATGGACGTTTTTTTTCAAACGATGATGTAGAAGTGGAAAGAGATGTGAATCATAGTTGGATGGGTGGTCACCATGCAAGAGCATTAGCGGGCCTCCAATGTCAAAAAAATGCACACCATAATAATGAGTGATTTTATGAGAAAAAGATAGATTTTACCATTTTATGATGAATTCTTGTTTGAAATGGTTAGTAATTCTTGGATTTTATTACCAATCCTCTGTTTGATCAGTCATGTTGAAAGAATCATGAAAAAGTTGGTCGTATAATAATTCTATGCAAAACACATAAAACCCGAGTCTAGGCGGTTTATGGGAAAATATGCGGTTTTTGGGTTTTTGGTGTGCATTTGCCTTTCCCATGGAATGCAACATGCTAAGAAAATCATTTTATATAAGAGTAATCAATCTACACCAAAAAATCAATAATTATATGTAATTTTATATAAATAAATAAGAAAAGGTAAGAATAGAGAAAATAAAGTTTTTAATGTCATAAAAATAAGAAAAAATAAGATTAATGTATGTGGATGTATAATAGAGCTGAAGCATTAGGTTCAACCCTATTTCTTTGTTAGAGTGAGTGTTTATCACTTTCAATAAAGAAAAATGCCTTACACCTATCAATGCATGCAAAATTTGAAATGGTAGGAAGTAGGGGGTGGCTGAGTGGCTAAAGTACGTTAAATGCTAATGTTTCATGGTGCATATCATATAGGGTTTGTGGTTGTTTAAAATTAAGGGGGCTAGTAGCACAAGGAAGCTCGATGCTAGCCCTAAGCAACAAAGCACTTGTGTAGCAAAGGAAAATCATGAAAAAAACTGTCTTTGCACTTTTATGTTGCTCATTTTCAATGAACATTTTCTTGAGCATGATGGTCATATTGACACTTGCATTGTGCACCACATGGTATCGTATCCTGCATGCATACACCTATGTGTATAAGTGATGATCGACACTGAGAGTGTGAGGTAACTCAAGCCATAGGGCTAGATATTCTGTTTCTTGGGAGTTATTTCGTGAGGTTTATCTATCATTTCTTGGATCATTTAATTGAAATAATGAGCTTTATGTCAAATGTGTTTTATGTTCACGATGCATCTTGGGGCTAATCCCTGAGGTGTAAGAGAGCCGTAGTGGAGCCATGGTGATCAATCAAGGGGTGCTCCTTGTGTGTGTGCCTACATGATGTACAACACCAAGATGTTTAGGGACTCCCTCTGTGAGGAGTGGGGAAAGAATTATTCATCGGACTACAAAAACTTACAAACACAAAGTCTTAGACACTCCTAGCCGTGAGATTGTGTGGGGTGGTTTAGGTGAGTAGTAGAGGCCGGGCTAGTACCTTAGAGCTAGTGTCGGGCATGTTGTAGGTCCCAACACACAAACGCTTAAGTATCTACAATGCAAAGTGTAACCTTCGATGGAGTCAATCACATCCAATCAGTTTCATACCATTATAGCTTTTTCGAGTGGGTCATGATTACTCCTCGTAGCCGAGTTTGGGTCCTTTGTGGCTCTTGATAGGTGGTCTGATTTTAGTTGAGACGGTCAACTTAGGTCTCCATCTAGGGTATGTAGCTGGTGTCAGTTACTTCAATCACTCCTGGACTGCTAGGTCAAAGTTTTGAGTGTAAACAACTCTATGGCCTAATGAGTACTATTATTTAGCAAGCTCTTCATTTGGAGCTTTTTAGGTGCTTCTTGAAGATTTTCGGGTCATCACTTGGATTTTTTTGGTTATTTTATGGAGCTTTTTGTTTGATTATGTTATCGCTTTGAGTTTAATTATTTTGTAATTGCAAACTAATTAGATCAATTATGTTAGGATGTGCAATTGCAAACTAATCGTAAACTCTTGAATGCTTTGATCTCCAACAAAAAATAGATATGCAACTATTTCTAAAGCATAAAATTTTAGCATCGTTTTATAAGTTTGTGAAGTAATCCCAATTTAAGTGAGATCCAAAATCCATAGAGTCATACATCATTCCCAAGCATCATCAAGCCCCGTGGCATGCACTACCAATATAAGGTATCATATTAAAAATAATGCAACTACAAATCATGTGAAATCATCATCATCACTAGGGTGCAGTCCGCATGCCACATCATCATCACTAGGGTGAACAGATGGCGGTCCGCATGCCACATCAACCAAGCACTAGTTGTAGAGGCTAAAATCACCCTCAAGGCACATGCAAAAATGATGCATCTCTGTGCACGCTCTACCAAGGCCGCCACATCCTAAAAAAATATCCATCACATAGTCGAGATCCTTTGTGAATGTAGCAAGGAGCCACCTACAAAAGAAACCATTTTAACATCCATAACAAAAGCATGATGTATGTCAATGCAAAGTATAAACTAGTCTAAGAGTGTATAGTGCACCTGTAAAAAGCTAGTGATCTTTGTGCACCCCCTCAAAGCTCTACATCATCCACATAAGTGTGCTCAAATAATGTGCCTTGGAGGTCTGTCTTGAAGAGGAACCTATGAGAGGCGGGAAACCTATATGGGCTAACCCTCTCGCTAGCCTCTCTATTATATGAAGGGACACACATCCCTTGATAAAATAAGCCAATAGTAAGGTCCATGACCTAGCAATACAAAATCATCTTGTTACCTATTTAAACTTTCATTTTAAAAAGTTACAGGTTTGTCTTCAACACACTTACCTCCTCTCGAGTATCAGGGTGTCTATATCCACCCTCACACACGAGAGTCCATGTGCGATGGAGCTTCAATCCAATGGCACAAGCTTCTCTAAGGACTTTTCCTAAGTGTTGTGCAAGTCCCAAAGTCACCAAGAACCCCTCATCTGCCAAGAATCATAATAACAAAGCATAAGCAATCATTACAATAGATATGTATATAGAGGATGGTAAAAAATATACCCATCCAATGCAAAATCATCGATCGATGTCATGTCTACCAACAGAGCATCTACAATAGTTTGGTATTGAAATCCTATTATCAAAATAAAGTTTACTTACAAATGTTGATGTTGGCTAAATGTTAAGCATAGAATGTAAAGCTAGAAACCTACATACATGTCTTGCATATAGCGGGACGTCTACAAGACTCTTGTATAGGCTCTGATGACTGAGTCATGAATGACATACCTCGAGAAGGTGTAGTATGTCACAAAGATCCCTCAAAGTCACCCTTACTTTTTGCCATTTCTTTCCAAATGCTATGCATGTCAAAATTTGTAAAGAAAAATAGGAAAGAAAGCAAATCATTTAGTGTTTAATGTTTATATTTTATATTATATTTATAAAAATAGAAAAAATATACTTTTAACATGACTCCAATAATCCAAAAAATGATACTTGATTCACCTTCTATTTCTTCATCCAATGAAATAACTTTGTCTTTGTGTTTAGACCTTCACTTCGTTGTACCAAAGCACACGCTCTCATAAACTTGGCTATGCAATGGAGTCAAGGAAGAGAGAGATCATGTTTGTTTCACTTGGAACAAAGCTTACAAAAGCACACAACAAAATATGTGCCTTCAAACCTTCGAAAGCATCACTTGAATTTATGTGAGAGGTGGTGCTTTTCAAAATCCATTGAAGAGGGCAAGAGGAATGCCACAGCTATACAAAATTGGTGGCAGCAAGTAGGACTACCTCGAGATAGTGTAGTAGCATTGAAGAGATGGATCAAATGGTGGGAGAATAGGATAGAACATTGGGGTAGTACTACAGATGTAAATGTTTTTATTTATTTCTATTTGTTACATGCACATGTACTAATATCATTGGGGTAGGAATACCCATGCACGAGAACAAAATAGACATGTAAGAGGAATTGTTGACTTTTTTTTTGGGTTGCAGGCTTCCTTGAGTCCTTGGGAGAGGGCTTGTATTCCCAACACAAATCTTTCTGAGAGCGTGCATGCAAGTTGGTTGGTAGGGGAGGATGGAAAGAAGAAAATTGGTTTATATGATGCATGCATCATTGACTTGATCAACTCATATATTCAATGTTCAAGGCAACTGGCCTTCACAACTGGAAGATACTATGGAAGTGGTCCCAACATGGATGCTCTTATTAATAGGGTGGTTGCAAGAAACACCCCTTCACCTGCATTCATAGCTTGAACAATTCAAGGAGCAGTTCTTGGCACCCCCGTGTATGGAGAGCCTTTCATTTCTGGGAACAAAGAAACAGTTCAAAGGAATTGAAGAGCTCTAGATGGTTGTAGCTCTCATAAACCTGGCTATGCAATGGAGTCAAGGGATAGAAAACAAAAAGGACGACCAAGCAATATAAATTTTCAAAATAGAAATGACCAAACTACTAAAGTAGGCTTGGACCATCAGGTGCATGCAGTGCCAATTGAAATGGATCTCCCAACTAATATTGTCTCAGAGGAGGAAATGCATAGAAGTTTGTGGGCCATTCGAAGAATGCCCATTCATTGCAAATGAAAATGTTTTGGTATTATAAATAGAAAGAAGCGTTGCAATGTGATAGAAAGTAGATCACCTGGGTTACTATGCCCTTCATTCTAGTTAAAGAGGGAATTTCAAGGTAAGCCTATTGCACAATGGTTCTGGTTTTGCAGTCATGATGTGGAGCATACATGGAATGTTGATAAACAAGTTAAGCATGTGCCCTTGCGACCAAGGATTTGGTCTATTGACAAGGGCACCAATGCTTCTGCAGAGGATATTTCAATTCTTATAAAAGGAGGTTTTGCATTCAAGCATGATGTCATTCCACTTACCCCCAAATATACTACAACCCATGGGACAAGACCACTTACCTCTTCAAGTGGCAAGCGAGGCAAAAAATGGAGACATGGTATTTCTAAGGATGTAGAAAGAAAAATTGCATTGGCTGAGGCATTGGATGTAGTTTTCAAGGAAGAGAAAGTAGTGGTGAAAAATGAGAAAGTTATATTTTATGTTATGTCAGAGCATTTGTATAAGGTGCATGCCAATCCCGAGCCCTTCTGCATGTCCTAACTTTCAAAAGAGAGAGTTGGAAAGTAAACCCTTCCTGGCATGCAAGCACATGTATTATGTCTACATTCGTGTGCTTGGGATGGACAAAAATCAACATATGATGATGCATCAACCTTCCCTTAAGCAAATTTATTTAAATTTTATGCTTGCCCTTCCTCGACACATAAAATGCAAATCAAAGACTTGAGAGTTTTATTTTGGCTATTGTTCAATGAGATGGGAACCATGCACTAATGAATGGAAGATTTAAAGGGCATATGAAGAAGTGGAGGCAGATGTTCATTTTGGATACATGATGTGAAGGGACCACATATTTGGTATTTTTCTTTTTGAGCATGATGAGAACTCTAGTAAAAGTAGACATTATTAATCATGGACTTGTTGTCCATTTGTTGACGTGATTGAAAGAGGATCTAAAAGTGGAATTATTGATCATGCTTTTTTGATTCATTGAGGGGGCCATCTATTTATAGCTTAGGGACCTCTTTATAAACTATGATTATTTAGTATGCAAAGTAATTTCGTTTTTCTAATTTTGATGCTCCAACTTCATTTTTGTTTGAGCCAAATTTTTTTAAAGGTAATCTATATCTTGCTCCTCTACTCCTATTATGAAAAGTATGCAAGTTTATTGTTTGCCTTTTGCTATGAAGAATGCATCCATAAAGCTTGGTATTCACTGAGGGGGCTAGCTATCTATAGGTGATGGATCTCATTATAAATTATGCTTATTTTGTGTACAAAGATTTTTTTTTTTCTTAGTTTTGATGCTCCAAGTTCATTTTTGTTAGTTGTGACAATTTTTTTCTCAAGGTAATCTTGATTTTGTTCCATAAAGCTTGTTGATCACTTTGTTTCAATTCCCCTTAGAGAGTTGTCTATATCCCTTCTAGATATGTTAGAGTTAAAGCTCCCTACAACCATTACATATATGAGAAGCTTTGGAGTGATTAGTGAAGAAGATGAGGAAGATATTGACCTTTGTTGCTGCCAAGTCCACATATCAATACTATATAATAGTTATATATAAGTGGCTTTCATAATTTACCTAAATAGTTGCAAGAGAAATAATTATATTTTTCTATATTGAGTTCTTTTTGTGTTTTGTTTAGATTGACTCATTATTTCAGAGATTAGTTTGATTGATAAGGGTACTTTTTGAGATGTGTGATAGCATCCAAATTTTGTTCATTTTCCTCTCTTCGGTATATTTTGAGAGTTTGAAAAACAGGGTCCCTTGAATAGCTTGTTTAATACAAATTTTCAATATGGGTAACAAGATTATCCCTCATAAATTTACAAATTTTGTGAAAAAACTCCAAGTTTTGGTAAATATACTGAAAAACTCCAAGTTTTGGAAAATTTTGTGAAAAAACTCCAAATCGAGAGCTTGCTTTTTTAAATCCCCCTAGCCTAATTTACTAGTTTAGATTCCAACTTGGATTGTTGAACAATTGGCTATGGGTCCTAATAGGTCTTAGAGTGGCCAAAAATGGTTAGAATAAGAGTTCTAGATGACTTGTTTGAGTCCATGACTCAGTTGTCCCAATCCTAGATTTGAGAATTCGAGTGGACTCCTAAAGAAAAGTAGTTGCCCAAGTGGTTAGACTTGGAATTGGATGAGGGGTGCCTGTCTGAGCATCCAAGTTGGCAATTTGAGGCTTGGTAATTGGTTTGAGTCCTAGTGGACTCTTGTTAGAGTCGAACATCTGAGTGGACTTAAGCGAGTTAGACGTCTGAGCTTGATGAAAATTTGACCATTTGAGGCCTATGGTTGCCATTTGAGCGGTGTAGGGAAACATGCCAAATGGAAAAATTAGACAAAATCAATGAAATTCAATGCCTATTCATGCACCCAAGGTGCTATAAATATTAGGGAAGACTTAGAATATACTTGGAGCACTCAAATGTGACAATGCCAAGGATTGCTACTACTACTACCTATAGACTTGTAGCTATCTATCTCTCCCTCAAATGCTCTTTCTCAATTTCACAGTGTACAAATGAGTTCTTTCTTTCCCCTTTTTCCTTTTTGTGTTCTCTTTTTCTCCCTTACACTCTATTTTCCTTCCCAAACATTAGAAATTGTTTTCCTTTCTTTCTTTGTTCCCCTTTTCTTGGTTATGTAGAGACTTATATTTTCTTTCTTTTTCCTTATTTCCCAAACCTTAATGTCTCAAATCATATCAAAATACACTTCTCCTAATCTAACCAATGTACACAAAGCTTTCTAAATCTCCACAAGAGAGATTGAAGGGCCTCTAACTCCCTCATTTCCTATCTAAAACCAAGTGCAATTTTAGAGATGAACTCTTACTTTGCCACTCAATTTGGAGCGTGCAAGGACTCAAGATTGAATCCGTTTGTCCCGACAATAGAACCAAAATATCACCACTCTCATGAGAACACTGCCAAGATCCATAGACCACTTATTGTTTCAAGCATTTCAAGCCAATATCTATGGCTATCACTCACATAGCCGTGTGCACTTCCATACACACAAATGTAGCAAGCTTACCTTTGAATCCGATCGAATGCCTCCCCCCACAAATCTGTAAATGGCTCCATGATTCAAGATGCATTCTCAAACAAGCTCCATCTCCAAGCTCCGTTGAGCTTTGATCTCCATAGCCATGTGCACAAGAAAGGAGAAGAGAAGAAGATGAAGATAAAGAAAGGAGAAGAAGAGCTTCTCTAGGGTCTCTCACTCTCTCTCACACACACTCTCCCTCTCACATGTATAAGAAGGAAGCAAGAGCAAGAAGCAAGAAGCAAGAAGAGAACAAGATTAGCCACACACAAGAATGAGCTTCTTCATTCACCTTTTGACTTTTACACATGCTCTATCCCCTCCTTGGGCGGCCATCCCCTTTTTGATTTGGCCTTTATCCATTCTAGCATTCTCTTTCCTCCTCCTTCCTATTAGCATTGGTCTTAGCTCATGCCTCTCATTCTTTATAACTTGCACAAGAGAGAGCATGGTGCTCTTTTACAAAATGGATTACAATGCACTTAGTGCTCTTCTTGTTAAAATATTAAGGTGCACTTACTCTTGTATGCTTCCTTCTACATTTTAGAATTTTCTTGCTCTTCATATCTTCATATTTTTCTAAGTGCGCCTTTCTCCTCTCCTGAGTCTTCCTCTTGCCTTGGGGCTGCCTTCCACTACCAATTTTTTCAAATTTTTGTGTCTTGATCTTTTGAGGATTAACACCTATTAAGATATTAACCACTTAGCCAAGCAATTAGGATGTTAAAGCTTGTTCAATAATAAGCATAGTCCCTCAATCTTGGTGAAAAACACCAACATCTCACAAAGAATATAATGTCTAAAATTCTTGGTGGCCAATACCATAGTCAAACATACTTTTTCTAGATAGCTATAATGAGGCTTCAAAACATCTAATTTATAACTAGTAAATGCAATGGGATGATAAATTTTGGAAAGTCCTAAATAAGGGAGAAAGGTGCACAAGGAAAAGCGCAAGTCAATACTTTTGTAAAAGAGCGCAAGCGCATCATGGTTTAATTTAAGGAGCACCAGGCTCTCACCCATGCAAGTTGTAAATGTAGACGGGCGGTGGAAAGGAAGCTAAGAAGATAGAAGAATAATGGGAAAAAGGGCCTAGGCCATAGCCGGCCATGTAAAAAAGGGGATAAGGGAATGATCGCCCAAAAGGGATTCAGGGTTTTGTATATAAAGTTGAAAAGCGAATGAGAAGCTCATTCTTGTGTGTGGTAAAAAGTGGCTCTCCTCTTCTTCTTCTTCTTCTTCTTCTTTCTTGCTTAAGCTTGTGCTTGAGAGAGGGAGTGTGAGAGTGTGAGGGAGTGAGTGTGTGAGGGTGGACCGAGGAGGAGAAGCTCTCCATCTTCTCCTCTCTTCTTCTCTTCTCTTCTCTTCTCTTGTCTTGCTCGCGACAATGGAGCGATGGAGCTTGAGGATGGAGCTTGCTTGAAGCTTGCACTTGAATCATGGAGCTACCAGAGTGTACGGGAGAGGAGGTAACTCGATCAGCATCATGGAGGTAAGCTCACTACACCCGTAGATATGGATGGTTCGTCGGCTATATGAGAGGTAGCCATTAGTGCTCGGCTTGGAATGCTTGAAACAATAAGCGGTCCGAGGGTCTTGACGGTTGAGCAAAAGCTCCCACATTTTGGTTCCGTTGTTCGGACCTACGGATTCAAGCCTTGAGCTCTTGCGCACTTCGAATCGAGCATTGAAGTAGGGTTTTCCCGAACCAATGCTTGAGGTAGATAGGTAGGAAGCGAGGGAGTTTGAAGAGGTATTCGATCTCCTTAGCAAGTAGGTTTTTGATTTGTTGTTGAATATTAGAGTAGGACTATCCATCTCCATCTTTGGTTTTGATTTTTGTTGCATTAGGTTAAGGTTTGGATAGGAAAAAAGAAGGAAAATAGGAGGGTTTTTTGTTGCTGTATAACAGGCTGAAATAGGGAAATGGGGGCACAGATTTAGATTTCTGGCTAGAAGAGTATGAGGGACTAACCTCTGAGGTCACAGTAGGCTGGGATGGGCCAATTAAGAGGCCCAGGAAACCAGGAAAGGCCACATTTGGCATCCTGCCCTTTGAGAAGAGAGTGAGCTTGAGAGCCAAGGAGAGAGAGAGAGAGAGAGAGAGAGAGAGAGAGAGAGAGAGAGAGAGAGAGAGAGAGAGAGAGAGAGAGAGAGAGAGAGAGAGAGAGAGAGAGAGAGAGAGAGAGAGAGCTACGGAGAGATCATCGATGTGCTGATTGATTCGAGCACCACACCATTTTCAAGTGTGCCAGGCATTTCCCTCTCTTGCTTTGTATCTAATTAGATGGCACGGCATGATTCGGTGAAGTAGATGTCAGCCTAGAGGAGTCACATGCAACTCGTAGGCCGTCGGCCGCGCAGTCGGACCAGTTCGTCCAAGTCCCAAAATAGAATTGCCCTATCTCTAGAGTCGAACCATCCGACTCTGAGAATCAGACCTCTCCAAAAACCATCAGACTTCGAAAATCGGACCTCTCTGAAAACTATCCAACTCCAAAAATCGGACCAGTCCTAGAATCGGACCACCTTTGCCTATCTGATCGGACACTCGACTATTCGATTTTGGAAATCAGACACTCGAACCCTAAGAATTGGACACACAAAAATCGAACACAAGGAATCAGACCACTCAGAATCGGACACCTGCCAAAATCGGATGTTCGATTGTAGAAATTGGATGTGACCAAAATCGGACCACTGGGCCGATCGGACCAACCCAAAATCGGACATCTGATTTTGACACTCGGACTCTTGAAAATCGAACATCTGAGAATCGGATAGAAAACTGTCAAAATTAGACAGGTATCTAGAACACAAATTTTGATGTATCTAAACCCCGAAATTGACCCCAAAGGCTACGTAGAGCTAAAGGCACATCACAGATCCATCATTGGGCTGACACTTAGAGCAAGTAGTACAAAATTTGGCTATAAATGGTCCTTCAAATTGCGCATGGCATTTACCGTAACGGACCTGTGGGCTAGCGGGACTGCCCCCCGGACCCCCGCAGAGGGGGCTCTGCCCCCTCCCCACCTCCCCCAAGTAGGTTGGAGGGAAAAGGCGCGTCGTGACAAGTCCTCCGAATTAGGCCCTAATGTAGTAATGGCTCTACACAAGCATAGATCTTCACTCACAAAGCAACAAATAGAATCCCACACCCAAACAAAGACAAAAAGAGACCCTAGAATCTCAACAGGCCAATCTAGCCATCAAGGGGAAAAAGGCCACACCATGAGAACACAAAGACATTGTGTTCAGACCGTGTCTAGTCAGAGCAAAATGCAACATCAGCAAGCTACAAATGCAAAGATGACTAGAGATGACACTCTTGATGAGAGATGTACCTTGAATAGCACTGCACTGACGATCCAAGACATCAGTGGAGAATCCACATCTGGTCGTGCAGTTGAGGACTCAAGGGCATTTGTTAGAAGGCTTAAATTTACAAGCCAAGACCCAGAAGACGAAGACATAGTATCACCTGCTTATCTTAGGGTCAAACTCACCGCGAAAAGGGAGCATACTATCGATGCTCTGATTGATGAAGGAGCAGATTTTAATATCTTGACCTATGAATCATGGACCCTACTAGGCCAACCAGAGCTCACACTGACTAATGCAACTCTTAGCCCTTATGGGGGACACCCACAAGCACTCATAGGGAAGTGCAAAATCCTTGCAAAAATTGAAACTAAAAGCTTGCCTATCCTATTTCATGTTCCTCCAAATAGTACTAATTACGGGAAGGAAACCCTCCTAGGAAGACCCTTCAAAAGGGCGACCAAGTGTGAGGCTAACTATGTAGCACAGAGGATACACCTAACACTACCGAGTGTGAGGATAGTCACAACCTTTAGCAAGGGTGACCTCATCGAACCTTGAGGGAAAGGCAAGTAAGGTGCTGACATAACAGTCAAGCCTACTAACGAGAGCAAGGACTTGTTGGAAGAGTTGGTACAAGCACAGGTCGAACAACGAGAACCAGTGAGTGAGGCCATGCTTGAAACAAGAAGGTCAAGAGACAATGCCAAGGACGGGCTTTAGACTTACAAATATCATAGAAGACCCCAAAAGAAGCCCAATCCTTATAGACGAAGGCATCGATGGAGGGTCAGCACAACGCCGCGATGGATATCCAAAGCATTGCAATGTGCTCAAGGGTATTACGCAGGTAACCGATGAATTTGGGTACCAAAACCCCCTGCTAAACCACTTCTATCAGCTGAAGGCCAAACTGCATCAAAAGCAACAAAGCACAAGAGAAAATCTAAGAGAAATTCCAGGTCTTGAGGCAAGAAACCAAACATGAGTGTTTGAAAGAAAGAGCCTCAGCCTAGCATGCTTAGTAAGCAGATGTCATATGTAACCATTGAGTGTGCACAAAAGCCATTAGTGCCCAAAAAGCCTTTGATTTCCCAAGAGGATAACAGGCATCATGGGCACAACATTGCTCATGGCAAGGCTAATCTCTCAACAAAGCAAAGATCACAATCGTCTAATAGCCTCTAGCAAAATCATTTGGTCAGTGCTAAGTCCACCTAAGAGTCCTAGATCTCCTACACCCTATTTTTCCAAATGGACACAGGAAGCACTACAGTAATCGTCAAGGGCAACTGCTCAATCCCAATCTCAATCTCCATCTAAGCTTCCAAACTACCAAGAGGTGGGACATGACACCATCCATAGCTCTTGACCCAAGGATATGCCCGTGGAGCCCCGAGAGGAACACCAAGGAAAAGGGAATTCTCTTGCAAGAAAATCTATCTTGTAACATCAACAAGCTTGTTTATCATGTTTCATATGATCACAATGAAGAAAAGAACACCAGGCACAACAAATCTTCATGCAGCATCATGTAAATCTCCCACGGTTTTTAATAGAATCAACCATATTCTTCAATATCTTCACAAAATCCATCAATAGAACAAAGAAAGCAAAGAAATACACCATCTTTGAATGGAAATACATCACATAGTATTCATCTTCAATATCTTCATAGTCTTCTCTCTCAATCTCTCATATACAATCACTCTGTTTCAGTAGAATTGGCTATCTCTGACTCTCTCTCTCTCTCTCCATCAATAATACATCATCTCCTCACTACAATCTCTCAAAATCACTCTCAATAATCACTCTTAGGTCGTGGATACCCCTCCCAAGAGGTATGTCTGATATGAAGGGTCACCAGAGCCACTACAATGTCTCTTCACAGCTCACTACTATCACTTCACTCTAGTCTTCTCTTGAGTCTTCAGCAGCTACTTCTTCCACTTCTTTCAGCTCTTTTGCACTTGTATTCACCTATTTCCAAGGCTAGAAAACTTTCCCAAAGTCACACATACATTCCACAGAACACTTACAGAAGCATACAGAACAGTCTACAGAACAGTACCAGAACAGCTACAGTACAGAACAGAACAGAGACAGAACAGAAGCAGAAGCTCTACAGAAGACCTACAGAAGGTTACAGAAGATCATCAAAACCACGTAACTCACTCTCAAATCATTCCAAACTCTCACAAACCATTCAATAAACTTTCTCAAGCTCTCAATCTTCATCAATCAATACTCCATCCCTCCCTACAGAAGATAATTAGAACAAAACAGACCAAAATAGAGCAAAACAGAAGGTATACAGAACCTATCAGAACCTATCAGAACATCACAGAACCACCAATAAACATCATGAACTTCCAAAACACAATCATTATCATCTAAAAAACTCTCAAACCACTTCTAAACCAATCAATCATCTCATAAAATCAACCATTCAGCTCTCAAAAACAACAAAAATCAGCCAAAAAACAAGTCATTTCAACACTCAACATATCCCCACACTTAATAAGGAAGCATCCTCGCGACCGAGGAAAAAGGGAATACAAGTTCAGGGAAAAGCTCAACTTTGATCGTCAATATATTTTCAAAAAAAATCCATCCACCACGACCCCAACTTATAACCTGTTTCTGAAAAAATACAAAGAAAGGAAAACCCTTTATACATTAACACCTCTTATCAAACTAAAAATCACAACAAATTTATAAAGGATATAAGAGTTGGCTTCTTCTTCATCAGCATCAGCTTCAACTCTCCAACCACGACCCCATCTCTACAAATCTCCAAAACATAGCTCGTACACGAAATCCAATAGGAAACCACCACGTTCGTTTGACATAAATGAACTCACAACACAAACACTAATACACAACACAACCATCTGAATGACTCCTTTAAAAAGAGAGTTTTGCATTAAAAACTTCCACCATACATTGGAAAGGTATCAATGAAGATGATCCCTCTTCAAAGATTGATGCTGTCGGAATCGATCCATAGATAAGGATTCATCTACAAAGTTTTTAGGAGGATTTTGAAAAAATTGGAGACAGCATATCCTTTCCAACAGGACCAGGTATCTACTAGGCAAACAGAGGGCATGAAAATACAGTATGTCCAGCTGTTGGGAATCAATGCTAACATTGACATTCATGCACAACTTTGGAATAGGCTTTGAATCATTATGAGAGTGCCTATGCATATACGCCAGGTACCAAGCAAAGTGAGCAGTTAATCTCACTGAGGGATCTGCAGACTGTAAATACTGCTGGGCAAAATGAACATAATTCTGATAAGCTTGACTAGAAGCTGTCCATTCTCCTGGAATTACTGGCCAATTAATCTGCGGTCCTGTAAGGCAATCATCCAAACTCCATCCCCTTCTTCTGGAAATCTGATTATCAAACCCGTCACAGTCACTAACCAACTGAGGTGGTTGAGATATGGAAGTGTTAGGAGAGGGTAGTGGAATAAGGGAAAGTGGATGTAGGGAAGGATAGGAAAAATCATAAAAGGAAGAAAAGGTTAAAGAAGGAGTGGCAGAAATTTGTAAGGAATCACTAAGGAACGGTGTTAGCTGATAAATAGGAAATGTGGAGGGTACATTAATGAGGGGTGAAGAACAGGGTGGAGAAGGGGAAAATACCCTATCCTCAATAAAGGAACAGTAAGTAAAAATGGGAATTTGAGGGAAATTTGAAGGTTGGAAAAGAAGGGGTAAAATTATTGTGGAATTAGATTGACAAAGGGAAAGATATATAGCATAGCGGTGAGCCATTTGTTGATAATAGAGGAGAGTAGGAACAGAAGGTCCTAAGAGAGATCGTCTATGATAAGCATCAAAGAAGGTAGCATCAAATGGATGATGTTTGGAAAGATAGGTTAAGAGATCCATCCTCAGTTGGTTAGTACTCTGGGCAAAGGTAGGAGCTGTGTTTTGTCTTTGATTTAGAACCACCGAATCAATCATGGGATGCCACGAATTATCATGACAATCAGCCACTTTGGAGGAATAACTTTGGAACATATCAGCTATGCGCAACTCCAAATGATTGACATATAAAACAGCCTGTAAGACCACATCCCCCACATACCATGCCATATCTACCTCATCTGGAATTAACAAATCTCCTCGGAGATACATGTATGACATCAACATGGTATCTGGTGTGACAGAATCTTCAAAAACCATTATGACTACCTCTGTCAACAACTCAGCAGACCAAGCCCCACTCCAGTCATCCTCTGGAAAAGGTAAATCCATCGTGGAAAGCTTCATGTAGAAAACCAACTTCTGTAAGTGGTAGTGGACAAAGAAAGAATGGTCTGGTAAGACATATCCCTGAAACTGTTCAAAGGTAGACCATAACAAGTCCATTCTGGACTGCAATCTTTCCACTTTATCTTGGAACAGAGGGCACAAAGTAGCCTGTCTCTGTAGGGCAGCCAAGTCTTGCTGTGAAAGAGAAGGAATCAATGGAACAGGAGGGCTTGGAGGAACAGAGCGGGACTTTGCAAGCTGATCTTGCAACTACTGGATTTGGGAGGCTTGGTTGGCCACTGTGTCATTAGCAATCTGTAAAGCTGAAAGCTTGTCATCTAAGATAGCGTGGAATTTCGTCGCGTCTCTGGACATCCTCTCCTTCTCTGCTGAAAGGCTAGTAACCTGGGATTGAGCCTCGAATAACTGGGTCTTCAAAGAAGAAATCTCATCACTTTGGGTGGCAACCAGTTGGGTTTGTTGTTCCATTTGCTTAAATAAATCTGCTAGGGTATCCTTAGCAGAAGCTAACTCAGATGTTGCCTTATGCAACTGGTCTTTGGACTACATGAGCTCTTCATAGAAAGATGCGTACAGCTGTTGAACACATGCTGTCACTGACAACTCAATGGAACTTTGAATATCCTTGCAGAGGAAAGGAATGGCATCTCCTGAGACGAGACTGTTCAGGGAAGGAACTGAGATCTCCAAGGATCCTTCTCGATGTGCTCGGAACAGGTTATTACAAGTGAGATACCCAGGGAGTTCACTGCCAGAAGTAGCAGGGATAGGTACGGAGGGAAGTACAGCAGGGGCTTTATCCGCTACCCTCTTCAAGCGTTTGCGCTGTATGACTAGGGGAGGCGGAGAATCATCATCCTCAATGTCAATAGATTCTGACTCTTCTGAAGGTGGAGGAGGAGGTACTAGATCTGATGGAGGAGGTGGAGGCACAGTCTTCTGTAAACCTGAATAGGTCAACAAGGCAGACAAATATGATCCGTATGTAACATTGGTAACATTACCCCTGGTGACTTTAACAAAATGCTGATCCATTTTAGTAAGGAGGTAAGTGCTCCAATCAATAGCAACTCCTTTCAGCACCATCCTGGAAGCTGTGAAAAGCTCTTTGGACAAATAGTGGGATGGCGTTTTGGCAGACATAAACCTGTCCTGAAGGAACTGACACATCGTCTTCCATACGAGATCAGTGATCATAGAAAAGGAAACTCCTGAAGAGTTTATCACCTTCTTAACATCAAGGACTTCCCTTGTCTGCTTCTGCAACAGCTTTAGAATCTCTTCATTAGAGAAGAGCTGACGAGTGGTTACAAAAGGTTCTCCTTTGAAGGGTAAAGATAGAGCCTTCCCTAAGCCTCGAGATGTCAATGTCATAGACATTCCTTGGACTACGCCTGTCTTCTTGCTGTAAGAGGCCAGGAACTCATCACATAATGACGGATCCTTTGGAAGCAATGGAAAAGGAGTGGCCACAAAAGCAGCAAGTCGCGCCTTCGTGAGAGGCTTAAAAGTAAGTAGGGAAGAGTAATCCCTACTAACTAATGGGATGTACTGGATAGGGGGAGGAGCATGAGAAGGCGCCATTCAGATGGTTACACACACACCACAAACACAGACAATCAAGGAGAATGCCTGGAAGGGGTGTGTATGTAATGCAAGAATGCGCACGGAAGAGTCCCCCAAAAGAAATGAATCCAGTAAAGGAAAAGTAAAGATCACTGATGAAACAACAAAGACAACACCTTAGCGGATGTGTGGATTTGATTTTTGTTGGTTTTTTATTTTTTGTTATTTTTATTTTTATTATTTGTTAGTAGTTATTTATTTATTATTATTATTATTATTATTTTTGGTGTTAAGTTGTGATTATTTATGGGGGAATAAATGGAAAATGATGAAGGGAGGTGAGGGAATTTTTTTAGAATTGTTTAGAATTTTTTTAGATTTTTTTAGAATTTTTAAATGAATTTTCTACATTTATTGGCAATTTGGAGGTGAAATTAGGAAACATTGAATTTTCAGAAATTATAGGGTAGGCAATTGCCAGCGGACAAACTCCCAAAATTTGGCAAAAGGCAAAAGGAATTTTTAGAAATTTTTCTGAATTTTTTTTAAATGGAAAAATTAATGTAGTGATTAATTAAGTCACCTAAATCACATTAATCAGATAAGTCAGTGAGGCATAAGTCAGGTAAGTCTGGTTAGTGGGGGTAAGTCATGTTAGTCTGCCCAAGTCAAGTCAAGTTAGTCAAGGTTGCTTAGGTTAGTCAACTAGGCTAGGTTAGTCAACTAGGTTAAGTTAACTAGGTAGGGGTTAGTCAACTAGGTTAAGTTGGGGTTAGGTTAACTAGGCTAACTATGGTTAGGTAATTAAGTTGACTATGGTTAGGTTAGTCAACTAGGTTAAGTTAGGGTTAGGGTAACTAGGTTAACTGGGGTAGTTTAACTAGGTTAACTATGGTTAATTAAAACTAACCTAGCTAGGGTTAAGTTAGGGTTAGGGGTGGGGGTTAGATTAGTTAACCTAACTCAGATTAAGTTAGGGTTAGGTTAACTTAATTAGGGGTGAGTCTAACTAAATTAGGGGTTAGTTAACTAACCTAATGAGGGTTAGAGAGGAGGTGGAGCAGGAAGGTGGCGGCGGGCTGGCGGCATCTGGCGGCAGGGCGGCAGCGACGATGGCACAGAGGCGGTGTTTCGAGGCACTTCCGGCGGCGACGAAGCGGCTCCTGGGCAGCACTGCGGGAGGAGGGCGGCCGACTTCCGGCAGAGGAGGGGGAGCGGGCAGGCGACGGCAGGGAAGGAAGAAAAGGAGGCGGATTCAGCGGCGTTTCGCAGCAGGGCGGATGGAGGAGGGGCGGCGACGGCGAATCCTCAGGCGGCGGCGCGGGAGGCACAGGGAAGGAGAAGGAGCGGCGGCGGGAGGAGAAGGGAGAAGGGAGGGAGAGGGAGAAGGGACGCGGCGGAGGAGGTCGGGGGAGAAGGGAGGAGGGAGAGGTCGCAGGAGGAGGAGGTCGGGGGAGAAAGAGGGAGAAGGGAGAGGTCGCAGGAGGAGGAGGTCGGGGGAGAAGGGAGAAGGGAGAGGTCGCAGGAGGAGGAGGTCGGGGGAGAAGGGAGGAGGGAGAGGTCGCAGGAGGAGAGGTCGTAGGAGGAGGAGGTCGGGGGAGAAGGGAGGAGGGAGAGGTCGCAGGAGGAGGAGGTCGGGGGAGAAGGGAGAAGGGAGAGGTCGCAGGAGGAGGAGGTCGGGGGAGAAGGGAGAAGGGAGAGGTCGCAGGAGGAGGAGGTCGGGGGAGAAAGAGGGAAGGGAGAGAGAGAGGGGAGAGAGAAAGGATGGGCGGTTGGGGGGAAGGGGTGGGCAGTTAGGGGAAAGGGGTGGGGGGGGCCATGGGTTGGGCAGGTGGGGGAAATAGGGTAGGGGGCAAGAAGATAAGGGGTGGGTAGGGACAAGGGAAATAGGGGGGTAAGGGACAAGGGCGCGTACCCCCGTCCCGCGCACGTGCGCGGGGCGGGGTAAAAAAATTTACCGTGACGGGATTGAAATGACGCTGGGAAGACGGTACGGGTTATGCGGACATGACCGGGGCGCGTGGAGACTCATAAAATCGAAAAAGGGTGCGTTCACGCGCAAAACGGGCGCGAGAAAAAACGTAAAAATAAAGAAAAATTAATAACTCCCAATCGGGACGTCAAAACGACATAGTGTAAAAACAAAAAGTGGGCAGGACGATAGGGGGAAAACAAGAAAAATACGGGACGGAGGTTTCGGGGGGGAAAAGGGCAGTCACGTGCAAAAAACCCAAAAAACGAACCAAAAAATGCAATTAAAAATTAATATCGAAAAATCCGTGCATCGGAATGAGGTGCAGAAAAAAGGAAAACTGTGTAGAAAGATATGCCCAACAATCCTATCACATCAAAATATAATTTCGATTGAGATAAGATGCGTTCACATGGGAAAAATCCAAAAAACAAACCCGAAAATGGAATCGGAAATTAATATCGGACAACCCATTCACCGGAATGACATGCAGTAAGAAGGAAAAATGTCCGCAGGAAGGGGTGGCACAGGGTTATCACATTAAACCGCAGTTCCGGTGGAAGTAAGAGGGGTTCACATGTGAAAAACTCCAAAAATACTCCCGAAAACTCATTTAAAAATTAATAAGTAAAAATCCGGAAGTCGAAAAAGGGTGGAGAAAAAAGGAAAAAGGTAAGGGAAGGCACAAGGGACACGGCTGTCAAATCAAATTGGAATTCCGATACAAATAGGGCAGGTTCACATGGAAAAATGTCGAAAATACGCATGAAAAAGTCGTAAAAACCCGGAAAATTAATAATGGACAAACCGTGTATCGGAATGATGCGGAATAAAAAGAAAAAATGTCAGGGAAAAAGTGGTTGGCAGGGCTAGGATGTCAGATCCTAGTTTCGAAGCAAGAAAAGTGCGTTCACATGGAAAACCGACTAAATTACACAAAATGCTTCAAAAATTAATAACTCAAAAACCGTGCACCGGAACAGGGGTAGGTAAAAAGGAAAAATGGTCAGTTCAATGGGAGGAACAGGGCTATAAGGTTGGATTTGGATTTTGGTGAACGTAGGGTACATTCACATAGAAAAATCTCAAAATCAAGGAATGAAGAAAAACTGGAAGGGAACAGCCCCAAGGGTGGGTGGAACATAACCGGGTGGTTGGGAAGGGATCCTAGGAGGGTAAAAGCAAGTCATGGCATACATACAGGAATAGGTTGAGGCATATGCAGAGGATATACAATGTAGACGCGCAGGGACGCATCCCCACACTTAAGACCTTAACGGATAGGGTTAACCGAACAATAGGGACCTAGGACCACGCCACAGACCATCCACTAACTTCCCCACACTTAAAACATGACCTGCACGAAGAAACCAAAGTGTAGGGTTAGAAAAACTTGGCCCGTTTCGTCAAGAATCAAGGTTGAGTATCGATGGCACGTCCAGTGTGGTCGTCGGCGCTGGAGGGACCAAGGCGTCTTTACAACACACGTTCGTCATGGCAGGGACCACGTAGCAGTACCCAGGGAGGTAGCTGATGGAAGGAATCGCAGGAAATTCGTCGATGATGAGGGATACTACACTCAACTCACAATCACTCAATTGGAATGAAAGAACAATCACTCACCCCATGACTAATATCACTCGCGGAAGAATGATTAAAACCCATATCTCATACCCGGTTGAGGAATCAACAAGGGGGAAATAGTGCAAAGGGAGTATGCCAGGGTGCACAGTTGATGGTGCATTAGTGCGTCTAACCCGTCTGGCATAAGTGCAAGGAGGAAGGCAAGGGAGCCTTACAGTGCAGTGTACAGAACAGGGTGATGTGTCTTGTGAGGACGGCAAAGACCCATCCCGTGGGTGCATAGGGAAAGTGGAACATACCTGACTCCAAGTGTCGTAACGTCCCTCAATCTCACCTCTCGGTAATTGATTGAAGAAACTCCAGTCACACTCAACCCACCCTCTGTCTCACTCTCTGTTGATAGATACAGAAGGGCAGCCTTTTCCTAAAACCCATTGATGTAATCCTCAATGGGTTTTGTGAAAATGTTGTATGCCTTGTGCGCATTTGATGGTGCAACTGTGCATCCCGCCCTGTGCTGGCATACTGTGCGAGAAGGAAGGCCAGGGAGCCTTATGGTGTAGTGCACAGAAACAAATTGTGCTTCGTGCTTTGAGAGGCCCATCCCGTGCGTGCAACACTTCAGTCACACTACACACCTCTCATTCGATTTGAAGGGAAAAGACTGGTCTCTCGCCCCACCCTCTATCTCACTCGTTGTTGATAGATACAGAGGGTAACCTTACTCACTTCCCCATCCGGTTAGGATGAAAGCTCACATCACTCGATTGTTTGTCGATGAAGATCGTGTTATCAATTGTTAAAGAGGCGTACCCAGGGAGGTAGCCATCAAATCGAATATTGTATTGGATAGGAACATGTTGTCTGCTAGAGGACAGGTAGTCACTTTGCAAAGAGACCCAGGACACAACGTACCAAGGGAGGTAGCTTCGGAATTGGATCCTAGGGATATCAATTAATGAATCCACTTTCTGGACTGCTGGGTGTTACCACCTTTTCCACAGCCAGCTTCTCGCCCAAGGGTGTTTACCACCTTTTCTTGGAACGAGGCCTGCTATGACAGGGAATTGCTTCCTTTTCTCTCATAACAGATTTGTTTTTTTTTTTCCTTTTCTTTTTTTTTTCTGCAAAGTGAGCAAGGGAATGGTAGAAAGACCATTTGTCAAAACCAACCTCTCCACTGATGCTGGTGAAAAATAGAGGATAAGAGATCAAGGCTGGAAGGGGGTTTTGAGGGGACAGAGGGTTGCGCCCTCTTCATCAGAAGTGATTGAAGAACGGCTATCAGAAGTAGCATCATAACAAGTACAGTGCCGCGCCAACGAGAGAAAAGATCAAGTGACCGTAATTGTCAAGATCCCCAAGGAGGGAAGTACTTCTTCAGGCGATATCCATTGATCAGAAAGGGATCATCAGAGGCATCAACGGTCAGCACTTGAACGGAGCCATTAGGGTTGACTGCAAGTACCTTATAGGGGCCCATCCACCGCTGCTGGAGCTTGCCAAGAAACTTGCCAAATCGTGAATCATAGGCTAGGACCAAATCACCTTCTTTGAACACCTTGTGCTTGATGAAGCTATCATGGTAAGCCTTGCGTCGAGCTTGCGTGGCTTCCATGCACTGTAGAGCCATCCTACGAATTTCGTCCAAACATTCCAAGTGCAGGAAACGGCGTTGCAGTGAATCATCCTCCCCCAAACGCTCTTTGATGGCCACTCTCAAAGAGGGCAATTCCAGTTCAACAGGAAAAACAGCTTCTGTACCATATACTAGCTGGAAGGGTGTTTGTCCTGTTGCTGCTTTATGGGAGGTTCTGTACGCCCAGAGGGCCTCTGTAAGTCGATCGTCCCAATCACGACGATGTGCGGCAATTTTTCTTGTCAGAATCGAGCAGAGGATGCGATTGGTGACTTCGACTTGGCCGTTGGCTCTAGGGTAATAAGGAGTGGACTTGCGATGGCGGATCTTATACAACTCTGTCAACTCTTCCATGACTTTGTTAAGGAAATGAGTGCCTCTGTCACTTACCAGCTCTAAGGGACTGCCAAAACAGGTGATGATATTCTCGTACATGAACAGGGCCACGCTGTTACCATCGTCCCGCTTTAGGGCTTTAGCTTCACACCACTTTGTGACATAATCCGTACATATGAGGATGTATCGGTTCTGTTTCCTTCTGGTGGGAGGGTCGATCGGACCTACGAAGTCAATGCCCCACTTCTCAAACGGCTTCAACGGAAGGATAGGTTGCAATGGCATGGCACTTGCCTTCGTGGGTTTCCCCATTCTTTGACAAGCATCACATCTTTTACAGTAATCATAGGCATCCTTATGAATGGTAGGCCACCAATAACCTGCTAGCAGAGCCTTCATGGCTGTAGCTTCTCCTGCAAAGTGACCTCCACATGGCTCGTCGTGGCAAGCCTTCAGAACAATCCCAATCTCATCTCTTGCAACACATCTTCTGAGTACTTCATCTTTGCCTTTCTTGTACAGTGCACCGCCTAGCAGGGTGTATGGGGTTGATTCTAGCATGAGCTTCTTCCTTTCCTGACTAGAAATACCAGGAGGGTATTGTTGGGTTGCCAGCAGATTGGCAATGTCTGCATACCAGGGAGTTACAATTTCTACCAAGAATAGGGAAGCATTAAGGAGGTCTGGATCATCTTGCTCCTCGTCTGCAGTTTGTGGGATACGCGACAGATGATCAGCCAGAACATGGGAACGACCAGGCTTAGTAATCACCTCAAAGTCGAACTCCTGGAATAAAAGGAGCCATCTCATCATTCGTCCTTTCACATCTGCTTTGTTCATCAAGAAGGACAGGGCCTCATGATCCACATAAAATTTAAAGTGGGTAGATAGGAGGTAATGGCGAAACTTCTCCAGGGCAAACACCATTGCCAAGCACTCCAGCTCGGTCACTGTATAGTTCCGTTCCCTATCAGTGACTTTTCGGCTTGTGTAATAGATCAGTTGATCCAACTTCGAGGAGCCCTTCTGGCAGAGGACAGCACCTAAGCCTTCAATTGATGCATCAGTGTGTACATGAAACTCTTTCGTCCAATCAGGAGGTTGCAGAATGGGTGCCTCAATCAGACACTGCTTCAGAGTGTAAAAGGCTTTGTCACATTCTTCTATCCAAGTAAACTCTGCATCTTTCCTCAGGAGCTTGTGCAAGGAAGTTGCCTTTGTCGCAAAATGGGCTATAAACCTTCTGTAGTAACCCACATGGCCTAGGAATCCCCTCAACTGTTTGAGGTTGGTGGGTGCTGCCAGAGCTGCAATCTTTTCGATCTTTGCAGGGTCTGTTGATATCCCTTGTGCAGAGACAATGTGGCCCAACAGGACTCCAGAAGAAACCCCAAAGATGCATTTGTCGGGGTTGAGGGAAATCCCATACTCAAGCATTGCTCCAAATGTCCCCAGTGTTCACTGATCAAACTATAGACACAGAAGTCATCCAAATATACTTCGATAAAGTCGTGTAGATAATTTTAAAATGCAGCCATCATGACTCGTTGGAAAGTAGCAGGGGCATTGCAGAGCCCAAATGGCATCACTCGGTAAGCATAGGTCCCCCATTCTGTGGTGAAGGTTGTTTTGGATTGGTCTTCTTCTGCGATTTGGACTTGGTTGTATCCGCTGAATCCATCCAGAAGGGAATAAAGCTCATGTCCTGCCACTGTGTCCAACAGTTGGTCTGTGAAAGGGATAGGAAAGTGATCCTTCTTCGTCTTGGAATTAAGCTTTCGGAAATCCACACATATTCGCAATTTGCCATTTTTCTTGGGTACAACCACGATGGGTGAAACCCATTCACTATTTGCCACTGGATAGATGAACTCAGCTTCCAGAAGCTTCAGCAGCTCCGCTTTCACCAATGTGGAATAATTCGGGTTCATTCGCCTCTGTCGTTGCCATACTGGCTTGGCATCAGGCTCCAAGTCAATATGATGTTGACATATTGTGGGATCAATCCCCTTTAGGTCTTTATAAGACCATGCAAACACGTCCAAATTTTCTTTCAACAAGTTGTACAAGGTTGACAACTCCTCTTCTGGGAGACTGCTACCCACCTTCAAGTGGCGTTCAATGCCTTCAGCATCCACAAAGGTTAACTGCCTTTTACCTTCTACTTCACGGATGAAGGTCCCACGGACTGCTTCTGGATACAGATCCGACTCCTTCAAGGGAGTGATGTCCTCTTCTGATGTCCCACTAGAACTCCCTTCTTCTTTTGGTGGAGACTTAGGTTGCTCGTTAAGACGTTGGAATGGGATAAGAGCTGTTTCGGGTTTGGTTTCAAGAGTAATTACCTCTTGGCTTGAAGACTCATCTTCTGATGATACATCCAGGAACGTCACATAACAGGGACCCTCTGATGCCTGTTGGGTTGGTGGGACTGGTGCTTGTTGGCATGGTGCATCATCATCATCTTTCTTTGGCAAGGATAGGTTAGGACGGCATGAGCCACTGCTGAAAGACGGCTTGTTCTTCTTAATCCACGTCTTATAAAGGTTTTGCATATGAGAAGATCCATTTACCAGACCAAATGGTACCATCACCATTATGTCCCATAGCATGAGCTCGTCGGCTTCTGATGCTTCTGGAACTGCTTCCTCAAATGTATCCTCTTCAGGTAGGATAGATTCTTCCATTTCACTTTCATAATTCTCTTCGTCCATATCATATCCATCCTCTTATGTCTCTGCTTCTGCTTCTGCTTCTGCTTCTGCTTCTGCTTCTGCTTCTGCTTCTGCTTCTGCTTCTGCTTCTGCTTCTGCCTCTGCCTCTGCTTTTGTCTCTGCTTCTGTCTCTGCTTCTGTAGGAGCTCTGTAACAGAAGAACAGATTCTCTGTTTCCTCTTCTGCCTCTGTCTCTGCTTCTGCTGTGGCCATGTAACAGGGAGAGCAGTACATCCATGCTTCTATCTCACTGTCAGAAGTGATTTCAGAAGTGATGCCTGGTTCAGGCAGGAAGTATTCACCCATTGATAATGGCTTCGCATCTTTTGGAAGTCGGCTTACAGTATCCACTGTTAAGGAATGTGCCATTATTTTCTTGGGAAGGATCTGTTTGACAGCATCTTCGTCTGCTGATGTTCCATCTGTAGCCTCATTAGGGGAATCAGAAGATAATTCCAAGGAGGTGGATCCATGTCCTTTTTGAGAACCATACAGTTTCAGCACCACTTTGTTGGGTCCTCTACCCAAGGTCAAGGTTCCTTTGAACCAATCCGTCCTTGCTCGGGCTTCAAAAAGCCATGGTCTACCCAGTAACAGAGGATAGGATGTACCATAAGAGT
The DNA here is from genome assembly GCF_053477565.2 of Lygodium microphyllum. Lineage (NCBI taxonomy): Eukaryota > Viridiplantae > Streptophyta > Polypodiopsida > Schizaeales > Lygodiaceae > Lygodium > Lygodium microphyllum. The sequence goes on along the minus strand of NC_141143.1, from coordinate 7,949,614 downwards.
TTGGCTTCACCACCAGATAGGTTAGCCAATAATCTTTCCCAGCCACTGTAGTCTTCACATATGGGAGAATGCCCAACGGCTTGATTCTACTCTGATCCGCCAGTCTGATGAGCCATTGGGTGGGTTGCACACCTTGTAAGCCTAGATCCTTCATTGTGACATCCGTCATAATGTTTACTGATGAACCTCCATCAATCAGTGCATTTGCAATGAAGCAGCCTTCTATCCATACGCCCGTCTCTGGAGTACCTGGATCTAGAAAAGCATTAGCCACATCCACTTCTTTTACAGGCTCTGGAGCCTTGTTGGACTTTGTCACTGTTGAGGGAGCAATCCTTAAACCACGTCTTCTTGTCAGTATACTTTTGAACCTTTTCCGGCAACTGGGAGACAACATCAATAATTGTCGGAATGTGAGATTTGGTCTAAAGGTATCTAGATCTCTGACCAGATCGTATTCCTTAATAGGATCCACTGGCTTCTCTAAACGATTAGGGAATGGGGCAACACCCATTTTCATTTTCCCTCTTTCTTCCAACGGAGGAATTACAGGAGCTTCTTCTGCCACTTGTGGCACTTCCTCCTCTTCTGTATCCTGGACCTCTGGTCCTGTCTCTGTAACTGTCTCTGTAACTCTCTGTGGCACTGTAGGGCTCTGTACGGCACTGTCAGGCTCTGTTCTGTTCTGTTCTTCTGGCAGCAACTTCCAATTCCACCAAATTGGAGGTAGGCTCTTGGGCCTTGGACGGACTATCAGTAGCACTGTTTTTCACTGGGGCTGGGCTTGGACAGTCTTTTGCAGTGTGGCCTTCTCCTTTGCATCGACTGCATAAGGGCTTGTAATCCACTGACCTTCGAGGATTTGGACAATTTGGTGAAATGTGTCCCTTTTCTCCGCATCTGTAACACTCCACTTCTGATCTCTGACCACCGCCAGACTGTCTTCCTCTGTAACTTTGAGAGGGAAATCTTCTGGGTCCGAAATTAGGACCAAACTCTCTAGGCTTGGGTCCAATATTTTGTGTTGTCATTTTGGATTCCAGCAAGTTGAATCTTGCGTCTTCTTCCTTCCTTCTCCTATCATGCATCTCCTTCAGAGAGCAAATGTCCTCTGTATGGTTCTTCCGCAAACAGTAGGAACAGAAGGCTCCAGGAATAGTTGGTTTTCGTGTACATTCACTGGCTAAATGGCCTGCTTGATGACACTTACCACACCAAGTGTTTGACCGCATCACATCTCTTCCTGCTCCTGCAACATTGGATATGCTAGCGGTATTCACTTTCAACATCTGTAGTTGCTCTGTAATCACATCCATCAACTCCTTTTTGATGTTTACAACTGAATTGGATAAATAATCCTTCAAGCTTTCTCCTCCTGACGTACTGGCAGGAGGGTTTTGAGGAGTCTCGGTAATCACTGCATAAACGGGTTGGGCTGGTACAGAGGGGTCTCTGTTCTGGTTCTGATTCAGAGCTCCTATTTGAACTGTTGGCTGTTGACTCCAGTTGGTAGGATTCCACTGTTGCTGCTGATTTGGCATTGAGGAAATTGGTTGAGACCATGGTTGTTGTGGTTGAACCACCATTTGAGGCATGGATTGTGGCCACTGTGGATTTGGTGCACTGTATTGTGATACCGAGGGCATCTGTTGGTAGGGGTAGGGAACAGTCCCTGGGACTGTATTAGGTGGGTACATCATTCCTGGCATCAGAGGAGGTAGGATTCCTCTTCCTGTATTCATTGCTAATCGAGCTTCCACTTCATCATACAGTCTTGCACCTTCTGTTGCAGCTTGTAGTGTGGCTGGTCTTTGTAGCTCCACAAACTTACGGACTTCTAGTTGTAATCCTCTTAGAAACATCCCCTTTGGAATGCCATCATCTAGATTATGGTTAGTCCATCTCTTCAGGATGGATTCCATTCTTGAGACATAAGCTTCCACTCTTTCTCCAGAGGACTGACTTAGGTTCATAAATTCCTCTCGCATCTGCTCTTCAAAACCTTCACGCCTGAATTTAGTGAGGAAGGCCAACTTCAGGTCGTCCCATGTGCCAAAAGTTCCTACTGCTTGTCTCTCATACCACTGAAACGCCACGCCCTTGAAAGTGGCGGGGAATATTGCTAACCAATGCTCAGGGGTTCTGGCATTGTTAGCCACACATGCTACCATAAATTCTGCTACATGAAGATCGGGGTCTTCATTGTACTCTCCCTTAAAAACTGGCAATGGGACTACATTCGCTGGCCTATCATCAATATTTCCAGGACGGATCTGGCTTGGAAGTGGACCTCCAACAGGAGGAGGAAGGGCTTGATGTGCCATTGGGACTTCTGTAAAGAGTTCCGCAAGGGCGTCAAAGGCGGCTTCTGCTGCGAGCTCGTTCTCGGCTCTGATTCTTGCTTTCTCTCTTCTCACGTACCTCTGGACTCATTCTAACGCTTGCCTTTTTATTGCGTCATTCATCAGGGGGTTGACTCCACTATGTTGTTAGTGCTCCACAGAGGGTTAACAGAAGGCTTCAGTCTTTGGAGGACTCTCTTGCCAACATTTCTTCTACTTCTTTCTTTTTAACGTCCCTAAATTCTGCTTTCATGCCACTGCACAGAGGAAGGTATTCGGTTCTGAAGGTGTCAAAATGCATACGTCTGAGCATTGTGGTGGTGCCATCATCATAGTAATGCCAGCTTCTGATGGTTTTAATAGTGTATGTTGTGAAAGACACTCTGTCTACCAACTTCCAGTGGGTTGCTAATTGAACAAACAGAAGATTATCAGTACACCAAGCATCCCATGTATCTTGCTGTTGAGCATCCACGAACAAATTCCAACTCTTTTCCTTCTTATCTTTGTGAACCTCTACAGACCAAGACTCCTGAAGCTTCTTCACAATCTCCCACTTGATGTTGTCTGGAAACTTCTCAATGAATGCCAAATCTTCCATGGATGATCATTCTCTCTGTTTCTGCTCTTCAGTTTGTTCCCAAACAGTTTGCCACCAAGATGCAAGTTTCTGCTGCTTCAATAGGAAGAGGAAACTGCCCACCACATAGAGCATGCATCATGATAGTGATATGTTTCCGCCATTGTGGAATGAACTTCTTGTGGAAAGTGGCTTTGATTATGAGGAATTCCAACTCTTCAGTGGAAGAAGGAACTTTACAAACATCCATTGAATTCTTCTATTCTTGACAATGCCATTTCCTTCATTTTCAGCCTCTTTTGGTGCTTGTTGATGGCAAGTTTCGCCGGCTGCGCACCAAAAACATGGAGCCCCGAGAGGAACACCAAGGAAAAGGGAATTCTCTTGCAAAAAAATCTATCTTGTAACATCAACAAGCTTGTTTATCATGTTTCATATGATCACAATGAAGAAAAGAACACCAGGCACAACAAATCTTCATGCAGCATCATGTAAATCTCCCACGGTTTTTAATAGAATCAACCATATTCTTCAATATCTTCACAAAATCCATCAATAGAACAAAGAAAGCAAAGAAATACACCATCTTTGAATGGAAATACATCACATAGTATTCATCTTCAATATCTTCATAGTCTTCTCTCTCAATCTCTCATATACAATCACTCTGTTTCAGTAGAATTGGCTATCTCTGACTCTCTCTCTCTCTCTCCATCAATAATACATCATCTCCTCACTACAATCTCTCAAAATCACTCTCAATAATCACTCTTAGGTCGTGGATACCCCTCCCAAGAGGTATGTCTGATATGAAGGGTCACTAGAGCCACTACAGTGTCTCTTCACAGCTCACTACTGTCACTTCACTCTAGTCTTCTCTTGAGTCTTCAGCAGCTACTTCTTCCACTTCTTTCAGCTCTTTTGCACTTGTATTCACCTCTTTCCGAGGCTAGAAAATTTTCCCAAAGTCACACATACATTCCACAGAACACTTACAGAAGCATACAGAACAGTCTACAGAACAGTACCAGAACAGCTACAGTACAGAACAGAACAGAGACAGAACAAAAGCAAAAGCTCTACAGAAGACCTACAGAAGGTTACAGAAGATCATCAAAACCACGTAACTCACTCTCAAATCATTCCAAACTCTCACAAACCATTCAATAAACTTTCTCAAGCTCTCAATCTTCATCAATCAATACTCCATCCCTCCCTACAGAAGATAATCAGAACAAAATAGACCAAAACAGAGCAAAACAGAAGGTATACAGAACCACCAATAAACATCATGAACTTCCAAAACACAATCATTATCATCTAAAACACTCTCAAACCACTTCTAAATCAATCAATCATCTCATAAAATCAACCATTCAGCTCTCAAAAACAACAAAAATCAGCCAAAAAACAAGTCATTTCAACACTCAACAGCCCGTGCAACCTGTGACTAGATCAACTCATGCTCGATCTACACAGGTGAATGCTCAAAGGGCAACAAAAGACATGACCACTTCCGATCTCCCTAGGGTCTTGACACTGTAATCTACTAGTAGTAGCCAATCCATTGAAATAGCCGCCACTACTTCCAATCAGGGATCACAGCAGTCACAACCCTTGGCTTTGACAATGCCCCTTGCGGAACGTGTCCTTAGTAGCTTACCTGTGGAGGAGGTGTCACAACCAATTTCATTGACAACTCCAGTACTTTCAAAGTGCTTAAAGCCTAGGCTGGAGGAGTTAAGCAGAAGGGAATTGGCTGAAGAGCTAGACTCTCCAAAAAGAGAGGCAGTTGTACCCTCACAACCTAGCGAGGCTATTTAGCAAGCCACGGCTATGTCCCATAAAGACACACTAGAGAAAGAGGATGCTGAGGCCCAACCAAGCACATCAACGATTGACCTAGTCCAGGGTCCTGAGTCGCTAAGAGATGCATCTTCACTAACCAAGAAAAAGAGGAGAAAACAACAAAAACAACAATAGTTATAGGTGGTTGTGGGCCCCAAGAACATTGACACCAAGAGCGCTGGAGAGTTGAGGAATAAAGCATCGAGTCCATCCACCAATGACCCCATTGATGCCTCTCCTAATAGTGGTGAAACCTTAGACACATCTGTGTGCTCTGAAAAATCAAAGCAGTCGTTACCATCAATGGCTGCTTGCAACACTCAATCCACCGACAATAGAACTTGCATTGACCAATCAAGAGTGGATACAACATTGTCACAACAGGGTGACAGATTTATACCAGTCACATCCATGGAGAACCATGACACAATAATGAAGCCTTAGTAGAAACATGGAAACCCCAAGAGCATAAGAAAACCTACTCATCTAGGCATGAGCCCCCAGCTATGCTAAGGCCCAGGCAAACTCCTAGAACTTTGCATGAGATAGCAACCGAGAAAGCCCTCGTTGAACATAGAAGTGCCACAGAATGCTTAACCGAGTTGGATGCTAAGCTCAAAGTGTTCGCACGTGTCTATATTATGGCAGACATGGGTGCATTCCCTAAAGAGCAGCTTGAAGAATACTTGCCATTTCCCTTATCCTAGGAAGAGCAAGAACATCTTGACGAGCACTATAACAGGCTCCTGTATGAACGCATGCGACTCATCTCTAATCAGGAAGCCGACGAACTACGCTTAACTGTCACATTCAATGATGTGCTCTGCCAACTAAATATCTTAGAGATAGAGAAACTAAAGCGACTATCAGAGGGTCGAAGTCAATTTGAACAACATTGGTGTGAGATCCACGTTGCAATGGTCGGACTAGGAGCCTAGATCATGATAGTCTCAAAAGAGCGATTGGCCAAATCGCGGTCTCAAAGAGAACCAACCTATGTGGCACCAACTTCCCTTCGAGTGCTGACTGCCATTCGGGGTATGGACTTAGCTAAAACTAGCCATGAGAACACTCTGTCTAATAAGGTTCTCACTGAGGAGGAGTTACATGTTGCCAATAGACTCGGACAAGGTTCCATGCTACTCGATGTTGCAAAATATCTATCGGTATTGAGTAAGCTACCACGAGTACTAGATGCGTGTGCCACACTCCAGTACAATCCGAAGTTCTACAATTGCCTTTTACCCTCATGAAGTGACATGGATTCGTAGATATGTATATAAATAAACAATGACTTTTGTGACCTTGTATAGACAATGTCAACACACACAAGCAATGATAGTCAAGCGCAGGGAGAAGAGTTGGGTTTAACAGCCTAAGCTCCTCAGATCCCCCTCTCGCCACACATTTAAAAGCTATGTGATCATTCCCACCTCCATGTGGAGGGCATGAAACCCTCATCACCACCATAGGAAGCTCTGACCAACATCTCTAAGGGTGTGGACAAGGTACCATCCCTTCCTATACACCTTTTCCCTTTATGGTCTATCCTTCTGAGGATGAACCCTACCCCACTCCTTGACAACCAGTCCATGCAACTTAGCATAAGCCAAGATCTGCTAATGGCTGGAGGCCAAACACTGCATGCCTCATCTCTCCCCTCCTTGTTATATGCGCTTGATAACCCACTGTATAATCTCTTCCATGCGAATGGTTTTATCCTGTCTCCATGCCTAATCCTTGGTTCATGTTTTGCAGGTCCCCCTACGAGGAAGACATGGAGCACCTAGGGCAGCTAGCTTGCAAAGACGCTCTCCGCCGTCGAAGAGAACATGTAGCACAAGCTCCTCCGCTGGTGCGCTACGTGACTAGCCTCAAAAGGTATGCAAAAAAATGAGGTCCCAAGTGACACCACCCCGAATGGAGGCCGAAGAATCCCCAGACCAGGGGAATAGAAGCTCAAAGAAGCACACAAGGCGTGGCAACACCGGTTGCGGGAGCCCCCAACAAACGCTCGGGCACCAGGTGCTCAAAGGCAGAAAGGGCAGCTTGAGACAAGGAAGAATTCGATGCATTGTTCAAAAGCATTTTGGAAATGGTTGTGGCCAGAGACTACACCATTCAGGTCCCGATCGACATCTTCTCTGCCCAACTTCACAGGAGCCCCTCCTGCCATAACTTTTTGTCTTTTGATGGTTAAAGGGGCAGGATCCCCACTTGTACAGGCTTTCCTCACCTATTGCTAATATATGGCAAGTCTTTAACAAGCACAGGAATAGGCATCGCAATCAGCATCATAGGATTTTGAAAAAGTAATATCTTGACATGATTACATTTGTTTATTGTACTTGACATGTGTGACTTGCATATACTCTCATGAAGTGACAAGTGGATGCAGGATGACAAAGGTTTTCATGCGAACGTGTTTAATGCCCAAGTCACCACAAGAACACCAACCTCACAAAGAACCGCGACAAAACCACACTGCCGAAGCAAAGAATCACCCTTATGGGTGTCCACATCACATGATCCAAAGCATAGTCATGGGCTACACTCTCTTTTTGGGTCAAGCTCTACAGTTGGCTCACGACAGTTGTTACCTCAATTGTACCTACATCGTGTGTCGCAATGAAGTTTGCAATATCTCAAGTGTATCTCCCCATCTCAACAACTGCCTTTCTAACAACAAGGCTAGGGCACAATCATCATTGTATATCCATTTCCTGAGCCTTCGAAGCTTGACATTTCCCAACCCATTGAAAGGCTTATAGCCTCAACATATTGCAATGGTTGTACTCAGGCCAAAAAAAGAAAAAAGAAAAAAGAAAGCATAAGAACAAGAAAAAAAATTAGAAAAGGAAAAAAAGAAAAGAAAAGAACGAAACGATAAGAAGCACCCACGATCACAGCACAGTACCTAGGGGTCCTCAAATTAGGTGCGTCCAGTGACCTTGGTCGACTGGCTCCGCCCCTAATCCCCTAGCCCCTTAACATCATCCACAATTGTTCAGGGCACATCAAGGGTAGGACATACCTAGGGAGCTTGTCTCGTGGTTAGACCTGTCACCCTGACCCATTCACACAGTTCCTTCTTGCACTCTGCCTTAATACCATTGCAATCAATTGTGATAAGCACCGCACGAATGGCCATGAAAAGTACACTGTCCTCATCACGTAGGTCCAATAGCTAACAGCTACCAATAGTGTAGTGTCCCTGTATTCAATTATGTTACGTCGTGCAATCACAATGCAAAGGATGTCTCATACACCTTCACGTGTACTTCTTCTCAACATGGACAACTTTACTTCATCCACACATCGTTATGAGAAACCAACCCGCGGTCTTCTAACTACGTAATATCTAAGTATGCATGAGCACTCACATAATATGTGCACTAAAATATATACACAGTTTGGGTCCTCAAGTGCAGGACAATACTCTCAGCGTACTTAGAGTTTGACCTGTCTCCCAAACTAATTGAACTATGTCTTGTGCACAATAGAGAAGACTAGCACTACCCCTAGAGAGAGACCACCTATGAGAGGTTTTCAATTGCAAGTATTGAAGACTCCAACGAAAGTGTCGTTCACTCTTCAGCGACACTCAACTCTGAATTCCTATCCTTTATCATCCTACAAGCCCGCCAAGAATCTTCATGTGCAGAATCCCCAACAAACCACCACTTGTACTCCATCAGCGCAATCCCCACAACGAATAGCCCTACCACCAGCCACCTAAACCACCAAAGTGCCCCCAACGACCTTCCTCCCCACCACTACCAACACTCCTCCATGGCAACCACAGACGGCCTTACCACCCACGTCTTCGATGCATGCTAAAGCCTACTACCTACGACGATGAGTGCCATGGGACTTGCACTCGTCTAGGAGGGGGGTAATGTTACAGAGGAACAAAGGTGGAAAATCCAGAAAAAGCTAAAGCAGAAGACAAAGGCCAAGGCAAAGTGAAACGGAAGACAAAGACGCACAGGGAGAAAAGTCCTAAATACAAGAGAAAGGCGCACAAGGAAAAGAGTGCAAGCGCATCATGGTTTAATTTAAGGAGCGTCGAGCTCTCACATGCAAGTTGTAAATGTAGATGGGCAGTGGAAATGAAGCTAGGAAGATAGAAGGATAATGGGGAAAAGGCCCTGTAAAATATTACACGGTGTAGTGAACAGAATCTGAGAAAGAGATAGAGAGTACACAACAGATAAGAGGAGAATCAGTAAATTCTTTAACTCCAAACAACTGATACAAAGATGGCTCTGTCCACCCGTGCGCTTCCACTGTTTGAAGCTTAGATGGCGATCTAGACAGAAGATAGGTGAAGAGCTTAAGGCTAGCTGGAACAACAACTCTGACTGGGTGAAAGATGACTGAGAGATGGCTTTGAAGAGGTTTAGCTTTTATAGCCCGCGAAGGTCGTTAGGTCGGCGTGCTGACCGACCTACCATATGAGCCTCCACTAGTTGGCTAGGGAATATTCCCTTTACCATCGGGCCGGGGGCGCTACCCCTGGACCCCCGCCAGGGGGGCCGCTGGCCCCCCTGGGACCCCCCAGCCAGGGGCCGCTTCCGCGGCCCCCGGACCCCACAATAGGGGCCCCTTTTAACTCCCTTACACTGCAACTCGATGCAATGCGCCTCGAGTTGCTACCAGCTTAACCACTCTGTCTAACCCAAAGATTAGACCCACAATGGTCACCTCTTTGCCATCCGGTCACATAGACCTCATCTGATATACAAGTCAGGACTCCACCAATGTCTGGGCTCACACTTGGCTTCTCCTCATAATGGGGGCCTTACAACTTTGAGCACCATGGATCATTGGTAGCACCTAATGAGGGTGGGGCATTGATCATATCTAACACCCCCCCTCAATGTCCACCCATAGGTGAACTATCTCCTTGGCCCAATGCCGAGTCTCTGAAGATGAACTTGAAGCAAATCCTTCGTAAGTGCTTTGGTGAAGATATCTGCTCCATTCTCCTCTGTTGGACAGTAGACCAATTCCACTATCCCATCCTCCATCAAATCACGCACATAGTGATATTGGATCTCTATATGTTTGGTGCGTGCATGAAACACTGGATTTTTGGCAATGGCGATACAACTCTGATTGTCACATCTCATCACAGTTGGTTCTTCATCCTGCACTCCCATATGCCATAGAATCCTTCTCAACCATACGGCCTCACATGCAGCAAAACAAGCTGCCTTGTACTCTGCTTCGGTAGAAGACAATGCCACTGTTGGTTGCTTCTTACTAATCCAAGAGAAAATTCCTGAACCCAAAGAGAAACAATAACCAGAAACTGACTTCCTAGAATCAATGTCTCCTGCCCAATCTGAGTCACAGTTCCCCACAAGAGAAGTTCCAAAACTGTATGTGATACCATAGTCAAGAGTTTTCTTCAAGTATCTGAGCACTCGCATCCCAGCCTTCCAATGACTCTCATGAGGTTTGTTTGAGAACCTGCTCAAAACACCAACAGCAAAACTGATATCTGGTCTAGTGTTACACAAGTAGATTAGACTGCCGACCAACCTCCTATACCTCCCAATGTCTGCTAGTGCTGATGTATCCTCGACGGATAACTTTGCATTCACCTCCATAGGTGTAGCTATCTCCTTGCACTCGGTCATGCCAAATGCCTTCAAGATCTCCCATGCATACTTCTTCTAAGAGATGAAGATCTTTCCTGGCTCTTGCCAGACTTCAATCCCCAAACAATAGTGCAGCAAGCCCAAGTCTGTCATTTCAAACTCAGAACTCAAAGCCTTTCGAGTTTGGTTGATCATATCTTCATAGTCACCTGTAATAAGAAGGTCGTCCACATATAGGACAATCACTACAGACTTTTTACCATCCCTATAAACATACAAGTTAGCATCTGAGGCACATCTTTTGAAGTTTAGGTTTAAAAAGAACCTATCTATCCGCTGGTACCATGCTCTGGGGACTTGTTTTAGCCCATACAATGCCTTCTTCAGTTTACACACTTTGTTCTCAGAATGGGGGGCCTCAAACCCTGGTGGCTGAGCCACGTACACCTCCTCCTTGAGGTCACCATTTAAGAACGCTGACTTAACATCCATTTGGTATACTGGCCACTTCTCATGGGCAGCCATTGCAAGTACCGTGCGAATAGTGGTCATTCTGGCAGTTGGGGAAAATGACTCTTGAAAATCAAACCCTTCAACTTGTGAAAATCCTTGGGCAACCAGTCTAGCTTTGTACTTTTCTAAGGTACCATCAGCCTTGTACTTTACCTTCCACATCCACTTGGTGCCAATAACCTTCCGCTTTGATGGTCGATCCACTAGCTCCCAAGTGTCATTCTTCATTATGTTGTCATACTCTGCCTGCATAGCAGCCTTTCATGATGGATCTGCAAGTGCTTCTTCTAAGTCAGTTGGCTCCTTTACTTCTCTCATAATCTCAACCATCAAGGCCATATTGACTATGTGAGCAGAAGCCCTCCTTTGCTCCTCTATACTCTGAGACCTCCTTGGTCCGTCTGCCTTCTCCTCAATAGATGCAGGCATAGGATTATTGTGGTCATAGAGCTGCTTCACCCAGCATGGCAATGGCTTTTCCGGTGGGGTGATGTCAGGTTGGTGAAATTTTTCCTCGTCATCTGAAGATGATGCTTCCTCCTCCTTCAGGATAGGGATAGCTCTCGGGACAGGTTCATAGTGGACTACTTCTTCGCTTGATGATAAAGTGGAAAACTTGCCTTCTCCTCCTGCACTGTATGCGGCTCCTCCTTGAACACCACATCACGGCTCGCGATGATCTTCTTTGCCTCTTGGCCATATAATTTGTAAGCCTTATGCTCATCACTATAACCCAAGAAGATACATTTTTTGCTTTTTGGTTGTAACTTGTTTCTCTTCTCATCTGGAACATGTGCATAACATTCACATCCAAAAATTCTGAAATGTGAGACAGATGGTTTCTTACGAGTGTAAGCCTCATGAGGTGTTTTTCCCTTGAGAGCCTTTGTATAGCTCCAATTTAGAATGTAGACTACAGTATTAACAGATTCAGCCCAAAAATGGTTAGGCAATCCCTTTCCCTTTAGCATGCATCTTGCCATCTCCACAATGGTGTGATTCCTGCGTTCCACAACACCGTTCTGCTGAGGTGTGTGAGGCGTCGTCAATTGACGCTTGATCCCTTTGCTCTTGCAAAAGCCTTCAAACTCCTTTGAGTTGAGCTCACCACCACCATCTGCTCTAAATTTCTTCACACTTTTCCCTGTTTCATTCTCAACAAGTATTAGCCATTCTTTAAACTTACCAAAAGCTTGAGCCTTATCACGAAGGAAGTACACCCACATCTTCCTACTCTAGTCGTCAACAATCAACATAAAATAAGAAGATCCCCCCAAGGCCTGTGTAGGCATCTTACCACACAAGTCAGCATGCACCAACTCTAGAGGAGCCTGTGCTCTATTCTTGCTTTCTTGTGGAAAGGCCTTTCTCTGTTGCTTGCCCATCATACAAGCTTCACATGGTTCCTTCAATTCAGTTATTGTAGGTAGGTGAGCAACCATACCTTGCTTTTGCATCTCCTTCAATACTGCAAATCCGATGTGTCCAAACCTTTCATGCCAAAGCTTACTTGTGCCCACTCCAGCGGTGGCTGTAAGAGCACTTAGCTCATACAGGTTGTTCCTTCTTTCTCCTTTGCCAACAATTGTGCCAGCACTATCAATAATTTCTGCACCTGTCTTCTTGAACCTCACTTCATGACCAAGATCAGTTATGGCAGCAACTGATAAGAGATTTCTCCTGATTTCTGGAACATACAACACATTTGAAAGCTTTTTGACTTCACCATTTGCAGCAACAAAAGAAATAGTACCTGTGCCTGCAGCAGGGCATTTAGCATCATTTCCAACCGTCACAGTGATGGATTCTTGTAGAGGCTGCATAGAACTGTATAGACCTTTCTTGTTGGTCATGTGACGGGAGGCCCCACTATCCAACACCCAAGAGTCAGTGGTAGATTCTTCTTACGCCAAGGACCACACTTCCTCAATGGTCGCCATGAATAATTCCAACTCTGCTTCAGCCGTATTGGCTGTCTCTTTCCCTTTACTTTTAAGGGTACCATTCTTTTCATCTGCCTTCTTGACACGACAATCTGCAATTGCATGTCCTTTCTTCTTACAGTAGAAGCACTCTCCTTGAAACTTCTTCTTGCCGCCCTTCTTCTTTTTGTCACCATCATTTTTGGTGGAGGAAACACCTTTGCCTTTTGCATTGGCAGAGAATGCAGCATCTCCATTGTTGCTTCCTTCTCGGGCTTTCAGCCTCAACTCCTTCTCCATTAATAATGCACAAAACTCCTCAAAAGTCAAAGCTTGAGGTCTCACCTGAGTATTAAGGGTAGTTACTAGTCCATCAAACTTTTGTGGACAAATCCGAAGACACCTCCGAGCTAGCTCTTCGCTAGTCTTTTGTATCCCAGCACCAGCCATCTGGTCGCGCAGATTCTTAATCCGAGTGATGAATGCTTCAACCATCTCTCCTTCAGCAAACTTCTCCGCTGTTAGTTGATTCTCCAAGTTTTGAATCCTTGTTGGTTTCGTGTTTCATACTGACTCCTTAGTACATTCCAAGCTTCTGACGCTTTGGTTGTATGCTGAATCAAAGTCAAAACACTGTCAGAATTGCTTGTAACTAAGGCACACAATGCATCTGCATTCCTTCGTTTCCAAGCTCGTAGAAGATTTGCATTCGGAGGAATCATCACACTAGGATTTGATGGGTCGGGGGTAGGTTGTGGTTCTGCGTCAATCCCCAGTACAGTCTCCAGAAGCTCATAAGAATCAAGGATAGTTGTGATTTTGAACTTCCACAAGGTGTAGTTTGTAACATCTAACTTGCCTTCGCTGAAGGTTGGTGGACGAATCTTCAGTGTTTGAATAGCCGGTACAGCAGCACCACCTCCTGCACCACTTCCTGATGCGCTTGAACCGCTTCCCGGAGTCGACATAGTTTCTCTTTGCTGTTGAAGCCTTTGCCTCTTGCACGCTCTCCGATCTCTAGAGCCCCCTGGGCTCTGATACCATGTAAAATATTACACCGCGCAGCGAACAGAATCTGAGAAAGAGATAGAGAGTACACAACACATAAGAGGAGAATCAGTAAATTCTTTAACTCCAAACAACTGATACAAAGATGGCTCTGTCCACCCATGCACTTCCACTGTGTGAAGCTTAGATGGCGATCTAGACAGAAGATAGGTGAAGAGCTTAAGGCTAGCTGGAACAACAACTCTGACTGGGTGAAAGATGACTGAGAGATGGCTGCGAAGAGGTTTAGCTTTTATAGCCCGCGAAGGTCGTTAGGTCGGCGTGCTGACCGACCTACCATATGAGCCTCCACTAGTCCGTCAGGGAATATTCCCTTTACCATCGGGCCGGGGGTGCTGCCCCCGGACCCCCGCCAGGGGGGCCGCTGGCCCCCTTGGGACCCCCCAACCAGGGGCCGCTTCCGCGGCCCCCGGACCCCACAATAGGGGCCCCTTTTAACTCCCTTACACCGCAACTCGATGCAATGCGCCTCGAGTTGCTACCAGCTTAACCACTCTGTCTAACCCAAAGATTAGACCCACAATGGTCACCTTTTTGCCATCCGATCACATAGACCTCATCTGATATACAAGTCAGGACTCCACCAATGTCCGGGCTCACACTTGGCTTCTCCTCATAATGGGGGCCTTACAACTTTGAGCACCATGGATCATTGGTAGCACCTAATGAGGGTGGGGCATTGATCATATCTAACACAAACTTCATCCTAAATGCATAGAATTAATGCCCAAGTGATGACTAGATCTTCTTCATTATTTCTAGACTCAACTTTGTAATTTTATTTATCTCGAACTTCAAAATGTTTTGTCTCTCATGCCTTGATTGCTTTGCACCATGGACCATTTTCGAGCCTATAATGTTCACTTTTTCTCACACGCGCCTTGTGGATCCACCTAAAATTGTCCAAAATCTTGAAAAGTGTGCCTTTAAATCTTCCTCTGAGAAAGAGGGGGATTTTAAGACAGATAAGAGAAGAAAGACATTAATTATGGGGACGGATGATATAATTGAGAGAGGAGGAACTGTTAGTTTGATGGGGGATAGAGAAGGAAAATGATGATGATGTTGATGATGGTCATGGGGAGGATGAGGTGGCAACCCACTAATAAATGATGGGGAGGGTGAGATGGTAGTTAGTTGATGGTGAGAATAGGTTGTCCCCTATTAATTTTTTCTTTATCTTCATTGTTATTTTTTTCCTAAGATTTTCACCTTTTGGTTTTGAGGAGTCCTTGTGCAATCTATGTAGATCAATTTTAGTGCAATTCAACTTGTGTAATTCTCAAGCGTAAGTGATATGATGAGCCCTAAGTTTTTTTAGCAATTCAATAATCAATGACACTATGTGAGAAAATCATGTGGAAGTATATTTCTTTAGGGATATTACATCCTCTTTCTTTTAGACAAATTGAGATATTCTCATCTCAAAAGAAACTCTAGGTGGTCTCTCTTGAGGATGTACTTCTCAATCCACGTGGCATCCACTTTAGGAAAGTCTTTATGTTGGATAAGGTACTCACAAAGAGTACAATTCCTAAGAGGTTTCTTCTTGAACTCTAGGAATCTCTCAGGTTGAGCTTTTAAAATCCCCAGAGTTGGAATTACAATTTGACCATCATCTAGGACATGATTAGGGCTAGAAATATAATAAAAAAGGATTACATGAAATACATTATGAGCTTTGAGATGAGTGAGAAGTTCTAATTTGTAGGCATTTCTACCAAGAATTATGACAATCTTGTAGGGCCACAATACCTTAAACAAAAATTAAAGGTGAATAAGGAGTTCCTATCACTAATAGCCCTCTTTGGTAACTTGTACAACCTGAAAAATCTCCTTGACAAACAACCTTGCAATGTCTAATGCTTTGAAGGTAGTCTTCATTGGAATAATGTGAGAGACATTTCTTAGTATACCCACAACTATTAGGATTGAGTCATAACATCCTTGTATTGTTGGAAACCCGACCATGAAATACATACTAATGAAATCCCACTTCATGTGAGGAATGTTGAGAGGATGTAGCTCTTCATGAAGTTTGATCCTTTCAACCTTTACTTACTAACAACTCAAACATTGAGTTACATACCTTAATACATTAGCTTTTAGTCATATCCAATGACAATTTTTTCTTTGCCACATTTACATTATTTGTGTAACCAAGATATCCAATTATCAGATTGTCATGGGCCTCCCATAGAATCTTCTTCTTGATGTTCCAACCATTAGGTACACATAACTTATGCTGATAGTATAGAAGTTCACCCTCAATGTGGTAGTCCTTGAATTTGGCCTTTCCATTTTGGCTATTTTACCTAGACTGAATGGACCTTTTTAGCTCAAGATTATCAAGGTCCTTAGGAATTTCAATAACTATAACATTTAGGATGGGATTGCCATGCATGGAAATTAGACTCCAAGAAACCCTTTGATGGCTAATTCTTGCATTAGTAAAGATTTTAAAAAGGATTTGATGATTGGTTCTACATCCTTAAGGTGTGTGTATTCCTCTCTTACCCAATTCCTAACCTTATCTAGAATCTCTAGTTGTTTCTTGGGATTAGGATACTCTCCAACTTATGTAGTTCCCTTCTTTCTCTTTTTGGGAGTGGATTTTTCAACTTCTACATTGGTAACATGCTTCCCTTTGGTGAGTGCGACGACACTATTTGTCTTGATGACTAAATCTTTCTTCTTCCTCCTTTTTCAAATTTTCTTTCCTATGGACATTGCATCCAAGTTGCTAGACTCAGATAATGAAATGCTAGCATGTTTGGCTTGATCTCATGTCATGATGTTTAAGGGAATTGGGATGGCATCATTGTCTTGTGTTTCAACATTGAAGAGTCCTAGTGGCATAGACAACATGATTGCCAAGATAATGGAAGGATGCCACATTTGAGGCATCTCCAATTCTTAGGGTGTCAACTACTACATTGTTCTTCCTAGGTCAAAACTTTATTTCAAAGAAATAGAATTTCTCTACTAATGAAGGACTGGTCTACTTCTGTGATATCCCGACTTTGATTTAAAATCTTTTCGACTTCTCGCAAAATGGACTTGAAGAACTCTAAAATCATTAAATAAATATCTCGAGCAAAAAAAAAGAGGATCGCAACTTGACATTTTTTCAGGATTGACAGGCACCAAACAACACTTTAAACAGGGAGGAGTGATCTAGAAGATTTATGGGCAGGTGTCATGCGGTTTTACTGTAAAAATATTACACAGCGTAGCAAACAGAATCTGAGAAAGAGATAGAGAGTACACAACAGATAAGAGGAGAATCAGTAAATTCTTTAACTCCAAACAACTGATACAAAGATGGCTCTGTCCACCCGTGCGCTTCCACTGTGTGAAGCTTAGATGGCGATCTAGACAAAAGATAGGTGAAGAGCTTAAGGCTAGCTAGAATAACAACTCTGACTGGGTGAAAGATGGCTGCGAAGGGGTTTAGCTTTTATAGCCCGCGAAGGTCGTTAGGTCGGCCTGCTGACCGCCGCCAACCTACCATATGAGCCTCCACTAGTATGCGAGAGGGAGCTAGAGAGGGGGAGAATTAGAATACCCCCCTCCCCCAAGAGGTTGCGAGAGGGAGCTACAAGAGAGGGAATTAGAGAGGGGGTTAGAGAGGAAACAATTAATTCAACCTCCCCCTATCTTGGTCTTCAACTCGGCAAGCTGCTCTCATGCTCTCCCATCCCGAATTCATTCCACCTTCTCTATCTCTCGAACTCACTGGCGAATGATGGCTCCAAAGCAACGAAGTGGAAAGACCATGAAATCCACCACAATTGGTCAAAGAACGAGTATTGCCAGAGATACGGGAATGCCCGAGGTTACCATAATTGCTACTACCAATGGAACATCGAGTGTGGTGAATGCAAGTGTAAGCAAAAACAAAATTCCCAATGACATCGTGCCAAACTAGGTTGTTCACAACTCAAAAATAGGCTATTATTTTCATATCACCACATAAAATAATAAGGTTTTTATGAAATTAAGTTTTTGTATTTATACTTACACAATATGTCAGCTTTATCTAGAGAGCATATTAATACATGCATAAACAATTAACTACTACCTATGATTTGTAGATAGATTAATCGAGATTATAATTTGTAGAATCATGATGGAAATAGTTGGAGGAGGTTATTGCACAAAATGAGTAAAGGATGTTATGCGTACTCGAGATTAGTAAAATAACTCGATATATTTATTGCCAAACACGACAATGGTTAGGAGTTGATTAATGCTTAAAAGGTGAAAGTCTATTTAAAGAATCTTGTAAATCATCTCGTTAAATTATTATCACAATATTTTTCTAAGTACCAACTAAAGGAAATTCACTTATTGGGTAAGTTAGCCCTAAATGGGAAATTCTTGTCTTTCTTAACAATGTTGAAAGATTCATACTCAACACTTCTTTATGGGTAGAAGAATCCTTGTTTTAGAATGTAAGGTTACCTTGGGTTAAGGATCTACCTTGGCTATGTGAAGTTGTGAACTGCACGATGGTGTGATTGTCATAATTTGAAAGGATTGTTTGTGTTTGCTAGAATCTAGATCTCTAATTAAAAACATTGACAAAGAGGATAAAAGGAAATACCGTGCTAGGCTAGCCCCAAGCTAGCTACGAGACCCTACTCCAAGAGGGTCATGATTATCACTTTGAGAGGCTTGGACTAGCTCGGTAGTAGCGGAAAGGTCTCTCCATAGGGATAGTCTCGAGCAATAGAAAATATGGATGCCAAGGGGGGGCTTTGGCCCCGTAAATTCCACATTACTCCTAGAATATAACGAGCCGCTTTGTGATCCAGGATGGGATCCTGGAACCCTAATACTAGTTATAAGGGAGGAATCTTGGTGGATAGAATATATCTTCCGCAGGATCAAAAAGATGAAAATTGTAATAAACTTTCAATATAATAAAGAAATTTATTTTTTATTCATGGGTTGTTTGAATTGTATGCATGTTCGTGAAATAAATAACATAAAGGAACTTGTGATTTAACAGGCTAATTAAGAAAGCTGATTGTATATGTTTCAATAAATGTGTTGTAGGTAATTAAAAAACTAAAGATGACATTGTCATCAAAGGAAAGTAGGTGGGTGTAACTCCTGATCGGTCCATCCAATGGTAGGGTGGTCTCGATTAGTTGGGAGATTTTCTAAATCGATGATAGAAATAGGAAGACACAACTAGTTGTTAGGTAGAACCGACTTGCATTGTTTTAGGGGGTCGGAATGGGATTTTTCCTTATGGACATGAGGGTTGACATGCCACACTCCCCTCCATCTCCCATTCTCTTTGAACCAAGTGCAATGGCAAGTCTGCTTCAGTTTGAGTAATCTTGTAGGAAGTGGGAACTCGAAATTACCAATGCTAGCTGGCTATTAGGAGACTTGTTTGATTTTAGGAACCTAGTTTTTCAAGTCGATCCTAGTGGATTCTTGGTTGGAACTATTCCGTTGTGATGTATACTTAGTAGGACCTAAGTGACAAACCCTGTGATACTCCAAGGGAGTGCCAGGCTCTGTGATTTTGGAAAATCTACTGATGGACTACTAAAAGGTGCACCTTGGATTGAGACTGGCGGGACACCTCACAACTCCAAGACAAGATTGTGCCTACCATCAAGTCAAGAACTTAAGAAGAATATACTTTGGAAATCTCACAAATTTCCATTCTCAAAACACCTAGGCTATGCCAAGACTCTCAATTCCATAAGGAAAAGCTATCATTGGAAGAAGCTCAAAGGTGATGTAGTCGAGTATGTTCAATCCTTTGATACATAATGTAGTCAACTACTATACTAATGTCTTTATCTCCTTTCTCATGATTTTGAGTCTCATTAGTGTAATTTTGACCATCATGAAACTCTCAAACATCATCATTCATTGCTTCTAAAATAAGATCCTTCTTGTTCTTGGCCATTCAAAGAAGAGTGATGCAATAGTGGACTGTCTGTTGAGTAAATCCTTTCTTTCTCCCTAAATATAACTCCAATCTAGGTGCTCTATACCTCATTAGAAATCTTATGAGGTGAGATATACAGATGTAAAGAGGTTTCAACTTTATATAAATTCTTAGGTGTAATAATGACAAATAACATTTCCATGTTATGCTATCCAAGTGATGTCCCACTATACTCATTGTCAATAAAATTGAAATATCTTGAGCTCTTGATATCATATCAATGAGATTTTTTATTCAAAATAGAGATTAATATTTTCTCTCTGTATCAAGATATCAAAGTGAAATTACAAATCAATATTTTTTTTAAATAGTATATTTACTAATGTACAAAAGTTCCATGTACCCTATCTACTACCTATAAATGCCTTTTTAGACTTGTAGGAGTTCCCTGTGTACAAAAAACCATGCAAACACCTATAGAGACCTAGAAAGGATTATTGGGCACCTATGGGGCTCAAGGTAGACCTACAGAATTGTGGGTACTTGGTATGAAAACTTATAAAACCTACAACAACCTGCAGGTATTAAGAGGACAAGAAATACCATGTACCTCTTCCAGTGTTTATTCATATGAGACTTCAAGCACCTGTAACTCTCTGAATGGGCTAAGGCACTACTGTACCACTATCAATCATTGCCCAAGAGGATGTACCTACACCTAAGCTTAAAATTTTCATGGATTCTAAGACTTGAGAGGTGTGCCAAGTCCCTCCTCAAGTTGATTGATGCACCCTTCAAGGTCATAATCAAGAAGGGAGGGTCACCTCTCTATTGTCTTCCTAAATCATCTAGCATCCACTTTATTCTTATGGGAATGAACATGCCAAGTACATACTACTTGGCTAAGAAAATAATGATGTTATGCATTGAATAAAAATTCTTTGAATTCTTTAATGAAATGCAAGTGGAAAATAGAAATCGCCTGAATTGGAATGAGCTCAGAATAGGCTATTACCCTTTGCAGTGATTCATTGTACTATGTGTATTCCACTTACCATTTTCACTAATATTTTCAATCATATAGCATTAATGATCAGTCAATAAATCAAATTTCATGTTAATACAAAAAGTAAGCAACGAATCAATGTTTGTAACCAATTTAACACTAATCATGAGTCAATAGGATAGAAAAATATGAAATAGTCACAATCAACCCTATGTTAGGCTCTATATGCTTCTCAATATCAAGTTTTTTAATCAATTAATCCTAATCTTCCTTTTCCAACATTATGATTAGCTCAATAAAAGGATAATAAGAGGGATTAAAAGAATTAAAGTGATAGGAATACCTCTTATTGTTGATGATGAGTAATGAATGGGCTTCAATTGATCAATCCTCCACATAATCCATTCCCATACTGATCAAGATTGAGTGACATAGGTTCAGTTTCACACAAAATTTGATCCCATAATGCTTGCCCAAATGTAGCTTCAGCTTCTAGCAAATGAAGAATGCTTCAATGGATTATGAGAGCTCCATGCTTTAGTAAAAGTCTTCAATCACCATTGGAGAAGAGCCTACAAGCAATGAAGAAGTATTGATTCTTGATGGAGATCAAGAATTGATGAAGATACTATAGTTTCAAGTGTCCAAGAGAGTGAAAATGCCACAAATCTTGACAATATACTTCAATGTTGGCCAAATATTGGTGGTATGGCTTTACTCCTACCTTTCTTGATTTGAATATATCATAAGCCCCATGGATTAAGCATCATTCAAGAAAAAATTTGAAAATTTTTGTGGCTAACCTTTTTTTCCCCAAATTAAAATGAAAATTTTGCTTAAAATCATGCCAAGAAGCTCCAATGTCAACTTGATTATTATTGGAGATGCTTGTCTTCTTCTTCTTCTTCTTCTTCTTGAGGCAAGAAGAACAAAATCCCTCTCAAATCTTCGAGAAATGATCAAAAAATACTTGTTGACTTGAATCTAACATTGCTAGGGTTTTCATAAAGCTTCAAAACACAAGGAGCTTGAATATAGCAATCAAGAGCTATTTATTAGAGAGTATAGAGCCTAATTATAGCAAAGATGAAGTTGGAGGTTGTTTGTCCAATTGAAGATTGAGATATGACATGCTGAAATTTACTGCAATTCATGCTGATACATGCTAGGGTACTTGTGGACTACAATATTTTCTTCCCTTTCAAAATGTACTCAATGGGTAGGAATCATGGTAAGTAAGAAGCATATGCCATCCTTGAAGCTTAGAATGGAAGGGAAAGAAATATTGAAGCAATAATCTCCATGGAAGCTTGTGAAAAAGATTGAGAGAAAGTGAGATAACTCTTGATTAGAAAACATTAAACTTGTTTAAGCCATTTTTATCTTCATTAACCCTAGTTACACCAAGAACATCCAAAACGGGCCTCTTCTTGACTACAAATTGTTAAAATGTCCAAGAACCTACCATTTCTTCTTTAGATCTTCTGCAAGAGTTCTAAAATTGGTCAAGACTAATTGCAAGAAACCTCAACTAGCCACATTTTGAACTATACCAAGTCCTATAACCAAATCTTGAATCCTAGTTACCCTAGATGGTGCTAATAACCAAATATAAACAATGACCTTTCCAAGAATAAAATTCCATTGTAAAGAAGCTAATTCCCACATTAAAGTAAAATACCAAAAATACAAGAAATACACAATAATTCCAAGAAAGCCATAGCCAAGGTATCTAGGCTACCATGAATCATGTTACTAGTTGGTACAATGGCTGAGAATCATCAATGAGAAGTTGCAGCATGATATTCTCTTCATACTATGGAGGGAAATGAAATCCACCCCAATGCCATGGTGGCCAAAGAGAATGCACCTTCAATGGATGGCAAGAGGTGGAAACCTCAAACATGAAATGTTTTTACTTGGCAAAAGATGCTTGGAAAGTTACAACTTAGCCCTTTTATATATAACCTTAGACCTAAGGATAAATATTGGCTAAGGTATTATTTTTCTTTATTACACATATTTATTTAATCAAACTTATTGAATAAGGGAAGGAGGTTGAAGAAGCTCTATCCTACTTAAAGGAATATGTGGATATATTCCTAGAAGAGCTAAATAAACTTCCACCACAAAGGGAAGTTGATTAACCTAGCACCAAGAGTTGATTATTTGATAGCAAGGAGGCCATACCAAATGTCCATTCTAGAGGCCATTGAGTTAAAAGAAAAACTTAAGAAACTCTTTCATTAGAAATACATTATGCTAAGTAACTCAACATGGGAAGCTGGAATGTTGTTCCAAAGGAAGAAGGGTGGAACCATCTATCTTTGTATTGGTTATCGTAGCTAAACTACGTTACACTCAAGAATAAGTATCCCATTTCAAGGATGGATGAACTACTAGAATTATTTCAAGGAGCCATGATATTCTCCTCAATTGATCTCAAATCAGGTTACTGCTAGATAAGGATAAAGGAAGATGACATTCCAAAGATTTCTTTCAACATAAGATATACTATTATGAGTTCATGGTGATTTCTTTCAAATTGACCAAATGCTTCTATAAGCTTTGACATGCTAATGCAATAAATATTTTGGCCTTATCTTGATGACTTTTTCCTTGTCTTTTTTATGACATATTGATCTACTCAAAGATGGATGAAGATCATGAGCCACAACTCTATGTTATTCTTGAAACAATGAGAAACACAAAGTATATGCCGAAAAGAAAAAATATGCCTTCGTGAAGATGCATATTGAGACTCTTTGATTCATAGTCTCCAATAAGGAATTGTGGCGGATCCTATGAAAGTAAATTATGTGAAAGAATGGGCGCATTTAACCATAGCTAAGGAAGTATGCAGCTTCTTGGATCTAACTAGTTGGTGTAGGATCTTTATCACCTCCTCTCTCTTTCCTCTTCCTCCTAATGTCACTCCTCTTGACCTCGAGATGTTTCCAACACTTCACTCACTATCACCAATAGTAGCAACAATGCTCCCAACAAAAAGGCATGAGTTACCATATTGATTATCACCAACTACACACAAAGTAACATGAGTTGTTATACTAAAAGCCTCACACTGGCTAACATGCCTTGATATGAATCTCTCTCTCTCTCTCTCTCTCTCTCTCTCTCTCAAAAATAGGGCATTGCATCATGTCCTATTTTGAGAGAGAGAGGAGAGAGAGATAGAGCTAGTGATAGAGATGGATTGGAGCATAGCCTCTACGTAATGATAATGCACACACAAATTGAAAAATCTTCTAAATTTTCTAAAACTACTCTTTACGAGGGAAAAAAGGATGGAACTTACGAGAGAGAGAGAGAGAGAGAGAGAGAGAGAGAGAGAGAGAGAGAGAGAGAGAGAGAGAGAGAGAGAGAGAGAGAGAGAGAGAGAGAGAGAGAGAGAGAGAGAGAGAGTGTGTGTGTGTGTGTGTGTGTGTGTGTGTGTGTCTATGTCTGTGTGTCTCCATAATCAAGGGGGCTTCTTTAGCCATAATAATGATAGTATATCCCCTAGGGATCCACCTTATAGAACATGTAAGATACCATGTGAGTTCAAAAGAAAGGGTATTATATTTAGTAAAATTTACAATATCATATTTACAAAATATATTTTTAAATTACAAATTTTAAAAATGTAAGTTTAGTAAAGTGAAAGGGGTCATTTTAAGGCCTTGTAGCATATAAAGAAAGAGTATTTCTTAATATCCTTTGAACACACACTATATAGATGATTTTTTATAAGTGGATCCCTTGGGAGTATATATATCTCACCCAAAATATTGTAGTTTTAAAGACATGAATCTTCTTCAATAAGAGAACACAATAGACAACAAGGATATCAAGTCTAAGATATATTTCAATCAGTATTGTGGGTGCTTTCTACCATGTCAACAGTTTGAAGTACTACTTGTCGAGATTGACTTTGTCACCAAGAAAAGTAATTCTCATTGTTATGGTGGAATCTAGGACATCTTGTTGGAATCGTATCTTAACATTGGACCAAACGGCTCTAGTCTCTTAGCATTGTGGCAAAACAACTTGGTGATTTTGTCTTTGGTAGGGTTCAACGATATTTTCCATGTAGCATGTTGATCTACTAGTTTGGAGTTGTAATCCAAAATAATTCACTCTAAATCTCCATTTGGGGGTGGGTAATAAACGTAGGGTCTTGGGAAAACCTCTTACCTCTTTTTTTCCATCAAGTTGTAAATATTACTTCTCTCAATAGGAGAATCACTACATCCTTATTAATTGTTCCTTAGCAATATCTATATGTATGTTTACTCCTTCCTATACCATTATTCTTTGACCACATGCATTAGCATTAGCATAGAGACATCCATATTTTAAAGGTCATTTTTCAAGTCTTGCTTGATTTTTGGATTCTCTTGAAAAGTCTTGCTTAGTAAGAATGTATTTCCTCTCCTATGCATGATCTTGAGCTTTTAGTAGTCATGTATCCCTAAAATTGTAGCATCACTATTTGCTCATGAGAAGATTCATTCTTTGATAGACCACAAAAGTCTCAAGTGGATTTTTACCCAACTTGATCTCAACATGAGACAAAGCCAATGGATTAAAGTCCTTCAAGAATTCAACTTTGAAATAATATTTTGACTTGGCAAAGGAGAATGTAGTATCTAACACTCTAAGCAGGGAATCCTTATTAAAGTCTTTACAAATGGAAAAATCATTTAGGAAAGGATTTCTTGCAAGTCTGATTTCCGTGCCTAGCAACCCCATCCTAGAAGCTATAGCGGTTAAAATTCCTAAGGAACTTGATTACCTTGAGCTAAAACGGTCCATTCAATCTAGGGAAAATAGGCAAAATGCAAAGGCCAAATTCAAGGCTTAGCACATTGAGGGAAAACTTATGTACTATCAACACAAGTTGTGTGTGCCCAATAGTTGGGACCTCAAGAACAAGATTCTATGGGAGGTCGATGACAATGTGATAGCTTGACCTTTAGGGCTACACAAAGACTATAAATGCTATAAGAAAAAGTTATCATTGGCCATGACACAAAGCTAACATATCAAGGTATGTAACTCCATAACTGAGTTGTTAGCTGAGTAAAGGCTAAAATAATCAAACTCCCCAAAGAGTTGCATCCACTTGACATTCCTCAAATGAAGTAGTAGTTCATGAGCATGGATTTTGTGGTCGGACTTCCAACAATGTGAGGTTATGACTCAATCCTAGTAGTCATGGATATGCTATAACAAAAGTCACTCATCTCACTCCTATGAAGACTACCTTCAAAGAATTTGATGTTTCAAATTTCATGAGTTGCCAAAAAGGATTGTTAGTGACAAGATTCATTGTTCTCCTCTAAATTTTGAGGATGATAAGAAATACCGAAATATGGTGACTCATGTTTGGAGTCTTGTACTATCTTTTGCCTTGGTATATGGATTCCATTTCCCGAGCATCCTCTTCTTGAGTTCTTTGTTCTTTGCCATGTTTCTCTTTTGTTGTGTTTGTGCAATCCCTTACAATATATTCTCATGCTTTCATCACTCCTCCCACTTCTAACATGGCAACATGACATCCATGTTAGGTCTTATCATGTTGTTTTCTACTACTATAGGTTTGTATTTATCCCTCGTGTATTTATTTGGCCTACTTTGAACTACTGTACACTACATTCAAGCTTGGGTGACCTCAATTCTACCAATTTGCTCTAATTTCTACCCTGCCAATCTACATTTGGCATAGGTAAACTATGTTTACTCTTTTTGCATCTACTACCAAGCTAGGCAACCATTCTGATTAATTTTCAACCTGCTATCTCTATATTTATTCTACAATAATCTACATTTTCAAGTTTTGGCACTCTTTAAGGTTGGGCAATAGTATTTTTAGGTTGTGTAGCTACCTTATGGGCACGGGGGGTTCACTCATAGTAAAGAAGACATGTCACATGCGTGCAAGGACTTCTTTAAAAAACCCTATTTATGAAGCTTGTAAGACTAATATATCCCCCTATTTAATCTTATAAGATATATAGATGTATGAATTTTTATGTATCCCCTTTCTTAAATGTAAGTCTTCATAGAACATATACTAACTTTGTTTTAAAAAGTTGGAATTATCATAAGCAATTAAAAGTATCAAAAATGGCCATATCACAAAGTGATTTATGTAGTGGCACTTGGATACCATCAAAGTATGTCACGCATTGTTTTTGAGTGTCTATGTCCCCTTACCACATGAGGAGAGAGAATAGGGGAATCAAACCCCTTTATACTTAAAGTGGCTACACCAAGCAGACACCAAGCTCTCTTTGGAAGAAGGGGAGTTGAATCTCTCTACCAAAACCGTGGGAGAGTGCCAACTCCCCCCTCCCACACTATGATTAATTCAATAACCCTACTATGTGAGAGTTGTCAAGGTCTCTTGTATGCCATGGAGAAATCAATCTATGGAGAGAGATGATCAAATGCATCCCCCCTTCTTTTTTCCCTCTATCCCCTCCTTAAATTTAAGTTCAATATAGGAAATTAAGAGGGGTCTACCTCCAATGTATACGCTTAAGTGTCCCCTTCCAAAAACCCCCCTCCCTTACACTCACATGATACCATACAACATCTATAGTGAGCCCCCTAGGCTTATGGGATGCAAAGTTTACTTTTGATGATCTATTGGTTGCACCTTGTTTGATCTTTCTTCTATTTTCCCTCTATTCTATGCAGAACTATCACCTACAATGTGTGAACTCCCGAATAGGACTTATTGGCTTGAATCTTAGCAATATTCTCTCGGAACACCTATTTTTTCACTTGATTTTCTCTCCTTTGCCTCCACAATGGCACCTCCCTATTGTTCTACTGATGTGATAAGGTCAAAAATTCTAACTATATCACTTCTAGTGCCATAATGAAAATTGGTTTTGTGCAAATTCCAAAAGCACCTATGGTATATTGTTTTAGAATCTATCATGCAACCTCCTAAGATGCTAGATCCTATTCCAACCAATTGGGACCAAGACAATTATGAGAAGGAAACTCATACTTGGGAGACAAATGATGCTCATGCCTACTCTGCTCTTCTCAAATGCATTTCTAAAGGGATCCTTTTGATGGGTTACCTATAACCCTTAATAATTACCTATAGACTATTAGGTTCTAATTGACCAATATGATTCAATTATTTCTTTTTTAGGTGACATATATATAGGATCAACTTCAACACATGTAGTCCATCCTTCCAAAAGCACATATTGTGGGGATTGTCCTTTACAAGCTTCCTCCAGAGTATAATGGTGTTTTAAGGGCTTGTACATTAGTGATATGTTTCAATTCTAAGAATATTTTCTCCATGCCACTTAAGTATGATATACCTTTGTGTTTATAGGGAAGGCTTCCATCTTGATATTGTGGCTATCAGGAGGCTTATGTAGCTTTAGAGAGGGGTGATAGGAAGAAGAAGACAAAGGCACTTGTTGTTTCTGTGCTTCACTAGATTCCCCCAATATGCTCTCTATTTGATTTGCAACCCTAAACAAGAAAATTTTAGGATTAATTATGTCTATTTGTGAGTCCCAAAAAATTTCAGGAGACATTGTATCAAGCTATTATAGGCCTACACTACATGTTGTGTACCATTATAAACTTGCACAAGCTATGCATTGCACTTATAATTTTAATGAATCTTGGTCCTTAAGCAACTCTAAATCAAACACAATCTAAAATCCCAAAACGATTTTAACAAAAGTAAATTATCAAATGCCACATAAAAGTCAAGAGAGATAGCAAATCACTTAATGCATTACAAAGTATCACATTCACTGTAGGTCTAGCCTATATGGCAAACATCCTCGCACATTCTTCAATGATCATGTTCTTCTATGGGATGATATACTTCTTTTCAACTGCACATTTCTAAGACAAAAGATGTGGATCAAAATAACCTCACTAAAATACCTAGAGCCTCAATTGTGCTAGCAAAAAAACACTCCATTACAATAATGGAGAATCTAACATAAGAGCCTTAACAACATGTCTAAGTTTTCAAGCCATCTTCAATAATCATAGGCATTGTGGGAGCTTCTCACTCAACTACCAAGACCCACAGACTCCTTATTGTTTCAAGCATTTCAAGCCCTCACACACTCACTCCCTCACACTCCCTCTCTCAAGCACAAGCTCAAAAAAGAAAGAAAAAGATGATAAAGAAGAAGAAGAGAGCTAGTTTTGGCTACACACAAGAATGAGCTTCTTCATTCACTTTTTGGCTTTTATACAAGCCCTAATCTCTTTTGGGCACCCATCTCTTTTTTACATGGCGGGCCATTTTAGCCTAGGTCCTCTTTCCCTATTTTGTTTCTATTTACATTGTTTCTTTACCCATGCTCGTCTACATTTACAAATTGCACAGGTAGGAGCATGGTGCTCTCTTACAAAAATTCAGGGTGTGCCTTTGCATTTAAAATGCACCTTTCCTCTTTTGCACTTTTCCTAAACTTTTTAAGGTTGTCCTTGTGCTTTTGGCCATTTTTCCTCCTTTTTTTAAAGTCAAGGACTGCCTTTTTTCACTTTGCCCTTCTTCTTTTTAATTTTCTTTTTGCTTTTCTTGCATTGGGGTTAACATTACCCCCTCCTAGTCAAGTGCCAATCCCATGGCATGTGCAAGCACCTATTGATGAGGGCTTGGGCGGTTGAATTGGTTTCTATGTGGGTCAATGATGGAGCTTCATGGTAGTTGGATGTGGAGAAGAAGCATTACAAAATATGTGTGGGGCTTTTGGAGGCCAAGAGTAGATTAAGTGGGTGATGGGGGCCTCTCAAGTCGGTGGTTAGTCACAAATTGTTGAACATACCTAAAAAGGAAGAGAAAGTGTGCTACCTAGGGGCGTGCCTACCTCACCATGCAGTATATGGTGTCCGTGCCAATGAACTGGGAGTTGGGTTGAGCCTCAGGGAAGCTTGTGGTGTTGTCCTACACTTGAGAACCATGTTTGTGTACAAAGGAAGGTATTGTGGATGTGACTTAGAGAGACAAGTCTAACTGAGTGCAAACTCCTTAGGTGCTACCCTTGATCTTCCCTAAAGTGCGAAGTGGGGGGATATGAAGGGCTAAGGGATTAGGCACGGAGCTGACCGCCGACTGAGGTTGTCAGATGTATCTAACTTAAGAACCTCGAGGTGTAGTGTTTATGGCACTCTGATGTTACATGAGAAAGCTCTTTGTTCCTTTCATGTTGCTTTGCATGGGTCTTTTCTTTGTTTTCTCTCTTCTTCTTTTTTTCCTTTTTTCATTGAGCTACATTAGGGGGGAAGTACACTAAACCTCTTCCTAATGCTCTTGAGTAGTTACATTTCAAGGGGGGTCTAAGAGATTTGCTAAGGAATTAATGGCTTTGCATGTAGCCATTTTGGTTAATCCTTACATTGAGAGGGGTAGTACATAGGAAGGGTTAATTACATTTTGAGAACTTGTTGTCACCATTATCTTCCAAAAGGCTCGTGCAAAAATATGGCAAGAGAGCGGCCCTTAACATTAGGTGGGACATTGCACATCTATCTATCCCTACATTGATATCAAAATAGAGGGGTAGTAGGCACTCTTCTTGGGCTACTAGTTTTTGTTTTAGTAGAATTCGCAAGAGGCGGAGGTAATTACAAGTGGTAAGAAAAGTGGAGTTGGGGCAATGCCATGAATTCATCCAAAAAGTGGGTACCACCTACTCTTTCATCGCCACACTTTCTAAGTTCTAGATACTTTTGAACTTAAGGTGATTAAAGATCCTTGTTCCCATTCTGTTAGAAATGCGGGATCTAGAGCATGGCAAAGACGGAAGCTATGGAGGATGGAAGATGAAGATACTACTCATGTTGACATTGACAAAGAAGACAACTGTTACACAAGTGAATTAGGTTTCAAGATTGAGACTTGAACTCATAAACACAATCTTGTGTAGGACTGACAATGACACAAAGACTTGACAGAAAGAGACAAGTACTATTGCATTATCATCATATGAAAGTGATAGTCAAGTACATCATTATATAGGATTGCTTGGTAGCACATTTCATCACTGTGCCTATGGGATCTGTCTCTCTTCCTTGAATGAACTGCATCTTCCTAGCCTAGTTGTTCCATACAAAGGGGCATACATAGGGTGT
This sequence comes from Lygodium microphyllum, assembly GCF_053477565.2. Taxonomy (NCBI): domain Eukaryota; kingdom Viridiplantae; phylum Streptophyta; class Polypodiopsida; order Schizaeales; family Lygodiaceae; genus Lygodium; species Lygodium microphyllum. The sequence goes on along the minus strand of NC_141143.1, from coordinate 7,918,669 downwards.
GATTGGAAGATTCTCAACACCCCTCCTCAATCACAACCTAAAAGTACAAAGTGTATAGAGGCTTTAGTGAGAGCAGCACCTGCAAAGTGTGGGCATACCACAAACATGGCAAAACACTAGAGGCTGTCGCGCAGAAAAGGCTAAGTGTGGGTACCATAAACATGGTGGGCATCTAGAGGCTGTAACAGGGGTCTCACAAAGTGTACAGAGGCTGTAGTACAAGGCTACATGAGGAGTTTTTTTCAAGCTTATGAAAGGAACATTAAGGCAGGTACAATGCTTTTAAAACAGAAAATGAGAGACAAGGACCGATAGGCCCTTGTGGTCTTTTTTAGCATATGATTTCTCTTTGTCAGCATGGAAAATCTTCTTGTCTTTCATCTTTGGTTCTTCAGCTTTGAATGATGTGGTCTTTTGGTCTTCATGGCTGATCTTCTTATTGTCCTTATTCTCTTCTTCATTGTCTGTTTGGTCTACTTCTTCTTTGACTTTGCTTGCAGCTTTAATCTTCATGTCCATGTCCCCCTCAAGCAAAGGTATCATCTTTGAGGTAGTGGAAATGTCTTCAAAATCTTCTGATGGATTTATTGATTGAACTTTGATGTACACAGCTCCATGTCTTTCTGCAAGTAAGATAGCCAAGTCTTGCATGCAATGTAAATGGGCAACAAGAGTAATGTTACTCTTTATAACAAGTAACCACCCAAGAGACTTCATGCTTGGCATTTCCATGATGGAATCAGCTTAAAATTTCTAAAACTTTCTAGCACAAAGTTGAAATCTTAATGTGTCAGAAGACACAACCAATGGCAATGTGAAAACACACTATGTAGTATCAAAAGATACTATGGTTGAACTTGATGATGATTCTTGATGCTTTGATTTTGTTGATGCTTGTCTTCTTGAACCTTTTTCTTGCTGGGAACTTCAGTAACACAGTGGATCAGAGTGACAGAGGCTTGGGTTGAGTGTCAGGAGAGAGAAAATGAAGAATTTTTGAGTTTGAGAGATTTTGGCTATGGTGGATTTTAGGGTTTCATGATAGGGGCCTGGTTTTTCTAACATTGTAGGAGCTATGGTGGATCATTTTTTTAAAAAAAATTATGGAAATGTAGCTTATGTGATGCTCTACCAAAGCCCTAATCTCCTCGTCCAGATCGCGGCCCGTACTGCATGCGTAGAGAAGAATACCGTGAACATGCGTAGTTTATACAGATTTCCGTGATTTCCGCAATGCTGGGCTCGATGATGAGCAATGTTGGACTGTGATGTATCAAGGAGCTTCACCATGAGTAGAGAAATGTTTCTCCAGAAGGAATCGTGGGCTAAGATGGCCTGTAGAGTAAGATATAGAAGCTCCAAGTGCTGTATGTCCTGTCTGGCTATGGCAGACATAGAGCAGAGATTGAGAATTTTCACAATGCTGAGCTTTAGATAGCCAAATGTCATGGATTGATGTGATACAAGGAAGCTTTTTGAGTTGGAGAATACTTTTCTAGAAGGAATCTCCAAGAGATTTGACCTGTGGAGTGAGATATAAGCAACTCAATCTGACAGGGTGCTGCTGGCTATGGCTGCCATGGAAGCTTCAGTGAGAGTAGAGTTGGGAGATGAAGTCATGAGCTGACACTGAGCTAGATTGAGGTTGAGAGGAATCAAAATAGGCTGGAGAAGCAATGCCATGCCCAACTGTGCTCTGATACCATGTTCGAAATGCGGGATCTAGAGCATGGCAAAGACGGAAGCTATGGAGGATGGAAGATGAAGATACTACTCATGTTGACATTGACAAAGAAGACAACTATTACACAAGTGAATTAGGTTTCAAGTTTGAAACTTGAACTCATAAACACAATCTTGTGTAGGATTGACAATGACACAGAGACTTGACAGAAAGAGACAAGTACTATTGCATTATCATCATATGAAAGTGATAGTCAAGTACATCATTATATAGGATTGCTTGGTAGGACATTTCATCACTGTGCCTATGGGATCTGTCTCTCTTCCTTGAATGAACTGCATCTTCCTAGCCTAGTTGTTCCATACAAAGGGGCATACATAGGGTGTGATTGGCAGATTCTCAACGCATTCTTAGGCCGTATTTGTCCTACTCTTCTTTCGTGAATGGGAGCTTACTGCCTTTGTCGTACCCAACCATCTTGTGTTCCTATCATGATGCAAAAACTTACTATTAGTTTACTTGAAATTACTTTTTGCAAAACGATGAGGGGGTTATGAATATATGTTATGGAAAGATAAAGTGCTAAAATACAAAATGAAAATTTTTACTTCAAGTAGTCCACATAGTTCAACCTAGAATTCCATGAACCCTTAAGTACGAATTGACTTTTATCAGTCCTTCTTTCTTTTTAAAGTTTGGTTTAAGGTTCAAGTCATGTCTTCTTTTCCGCCTTAAACACTAGATCCTTTCTAGGATTGAAAGACGAAGGGTTAAGGGCATGAAGCACATGCATGTTGTGCTTTACTTCATCATGAGCCAATTGTAGAAGTTTGGGTTATACTCCAAGTGGTCTATACACGAGGTCTAATGCCTACGTGTACAATGTAGGTTAGGACATCAGTGAGGAAGACACCAGACTTCATCTTGCTAGCACTATACAGTTACTTCTCAATCAAGATTCGATCAAAATAGGGGTGGGCCATGACATGGTTTTCTAATGGTTGGTTGTTGCAACTGATAGCCAATACTCTAAAAGAGGTAGGAGCCACATAGGTTGGGTCATACTTGAAGGTTTTGATTGCCTATCTCTACTCAACATTGGTCACAATTTGTGTGAAGGTAGCATCCAATCGTCTAATGCATGTGACTAAGTCATCCCCGTATTAGGGGCTAGGTCCAAGACCAAGGCAATGATAGATCTACGCTTGTAGGAGGGACTGAGGCCTATGGGATGTTGGGGTTTTTTGGTTGGACTAGATAACTTAAGAATGGGTGCCATCTTGGTGGATCAGTCAATGGGGCGTTTAGCAACAACTTGTGCTATGGGTCATCTTAGGCTTTAGGTGATACATTGCTTTCAGCTTGTGGAGCTAGGACACTAGGAGTGTTAGGTTGACTTGGCCTAGGGCTAGCTGGTTGCATCTTTGGTTGCGATAGACTCATTGAGGTTCTATGGGTTTGGTTCTTTTTGAATCAATTGGTTTCTCTGTCCTTGTTGGCTCACCTTTTTGTGGCGGTGAACCGAAGTGTCTAGATGGATGGACACACGTGTTACTCATAGTTTTGGATAACCAAATCTAGTTGTTTCCTTACTAGTAGCCTTGGGTGTGAATTAATTCTTTGGGAACCCATCATGGCTTGACTGTTTGTGTGTTTCTATAGTGTCATCTTTGTTTCCTAAGCCTAGGGCATGAGGTTTGGTGGTTTGCAAGTTTGGGTGATCTGACTACTAGGAAGTTGTGGTGGTCGTTTGGGCATCTAGTTGAGTTTTTGTTTAGTAGTCTTGGGTGTGGCTCCCTTGGGTTGCGGCCTTTTTGTTTTGACAGGGTGGGACAACAAGTCTTGACCCCCTCCTTAGGCTTTACACTTGGTTGCTCTACCAGTGGCACTAGAGGTTTACAATGGAGCCATGTTGCCCTTGTTGAAAGCCATCACTATCTAAACATTGTCAATGGCAAGGTAAATGTGCTATGATTCATAGTCAACATTGCAATGTGCTTGTTTTTTAAATGCGTGTCCTAGCAATAATTCCTTATTAGGCGGCCTTGGTGTTAGGCATCACATACAAGATCATAGGTAGGCTTTTAGTTTAGGTGGCCTTGGTGTTAGGCATCACATAGAAGATCATAGGTAGGCTTTCAGTCTCGATAGACACCGCTATTTTGCACTTTCCCAATAGTAAGTAAGGACTATCCCCCAAATGGGTTGAGTTTAGCATTGATAGAGCCTGCAATTAGGACTAACCAATGAGGGCCCAATGATCGTGTGTAATAATATTAAAGTTAGCTCCCTTGCTAATAAGTGCATCCAAGATCTATGTCTTTTGGGCACTCACTGATATGCATAGGTAGGCAAGTTCTACCATTTCCTCATCCATGTCCTATATCTCAGTGATAGTGGCAACTCTCACATTTACAAGGGGTTCTAGCATTGGAGACTTGTGCACTCGGTGCATTGGAGGGTAGCACTTCTTGAGGTGATTGCCATTGAAGTAGCCTACACCCTCTCCTTCTATGGTCTTAAGCTCTATGTTGCTAATTTGACTGATGTTGCAGACCCTAAAAGGCCCCAATCCTCTAAACTTCATCTTCTGCTTATGGCCCTTTATAGAGTACAGTAGCATTAGGTCACCTTGCTCAAAGTCACCATTTTTTACATGCTTGTCAAACCAGCTCTTGTGCCTTGCCTTTTTGTAGATTAGCACATAGGTAGAAAGGAGTTAGGTTTGAGAAAGGCATTCTAGCTCTACCAATCATTAAGTCCATGCCTTCTTTCCATCCCATCTCTCTTGTACTGCCACTCTCAAGCTTGGAACAAAAAAATCCACTAGTAGGATTGCTTTAATCCCGTCAGGTAAGATTTTCCCTACAACCATCTTCTAGGTTGTTCTGTAGGCCCATAGTGCTACCATGAGTTTATTGTCCCAGTTGATGCATGAGGCAAAGAGACTACCTTAGTCAATATGTTCACTAGGATTTTGTTAATGGATTCTACCTGACCCTTAGCTTGAGGGTAGTATGGTGATGATTTTCTATGAATGATCCAGAATGTAGATAGTGAATGGGCAATCACTTCATTAATGAAGTGCGTGCCTTGATTACTAACTAGCTCAATTGGGTAGCCAAATCATGAGATCGCCTGCTCCCAAAGGAGCTTAGTCGTGGTCTTAGTATCATTATTCCTCGTGGCCTAAGAGATTTGGTCCATTTTGTGAGATAATCCATTGCTACAATGATGTACTTTGCAATGCACCACATGGATGATTGGCCCAATAAAGTTGATCCCCCACTTTTCAAAGGGTTGTTGCGCTATTACCAAGGTCAACTCCATCTTGTCCTTACGGATGGTTACTTTGGCCCTTTGACATTCATCACAGTGCTTCATGAACTTAGTAGCATCATGGAATAGGGTGGGCCACCACATCTGAGATTGCAACACCTTTCGTACTATACTGTCTACACTAAAGTGTCCTCTAGCAATTCCACCATGTGCTTCAAAAAGCACCTCATGCACTTCGTGCTCACACATGCAACTTTGTATAACCCATCATATCCTAGTGTATAAATTTTACTAGCAATTAACTGATACGGAAAAATCTTAAGGATAAAGGGCTTTAGTCTAGCCTTCTCTATAGGCCTCTTAGGCAGTCCATGCTCTAGGACTTGGACTATGTTACCTACCCAATATGGTGTTAGATCGTCCCTAAAAAAGGTCTCTCCCACTAAACATACTAAACAGGTGGCCATTGATCAAGTCATCTATGATGCCCTATCCAACGGCTTCTCTTGTGAGTATGCATGACATATAGTCTACCATGTAATGATGCTTTCCTTCATACAATCACAAAGAATTTGAATTCTAGAAGCAAAAGTAACCACCTACTATGCACCCTGTAGCGCAAGGTTTGTTTACTAGGTAAAGCAAGGTGCAAAGCTCATAGGATAATCGAGATTATATTCACTAGGTTGGCACAAATAGCTCCCATAGAGAACTTCAGCACATCAATGTGCACGTGTAATGTTATGTTCCAATCTGGGCCTCGTAGAATCAGTACGGTCATGAGAGCCTTTTTTAGTTCCTAGTAGGCACATTGGCATTCCTTGGTCCACTCAAATATGATCATCAATTTGTAAAGGGGCCTCCAATACTTCAAAATAAATCTCCAATAGTACCCTATGTGTCCGAGGAAGCATTGAACTCCCTTATAGTTCATGGATGGTGGTAAATCGATAATGAGTCTAACTTTGGAGAAGTCCGTAGAAATGCCACTATTAGATACCACATGCCCTAGGATACATTCATGTTTCACCCAAAAGTGGCAATTCAAGGGGGTTCAAGGAGAGGTTATACAGCCTACATTGCTTAAAGACTATACAAAGTTTATCTAGGTGTTCCCTCCAATTGGAATGAATGCACAGATCACTAACAAACACCTCCAGTTCTCGCCTAAGCATGTCTTTGAAGATGGTCCACATGAGGCACTGAAAGATAGTTGGTGCATTGGTCAGCCCCCCTGTTGAGATATCGAGCTCCACTCGTGATATGCCAAGGTGACCGTTGTGCATTTATGTCACCGACTTGTCAGTTGCAGATGCGGTTGGTACACCGCCCATGAATAATAGCTAGATGATAGCTATCCTTATCTACTCTAGTTCATGGCTCAGTTAGTATGCTACCTTAGTTAGTCGAGTTTGGTTTGAGACCCATATATAGGGTTCTTCTATTTCTATGTACTAGAGTTCTTTTTAACTTACACAACTAAGAAGAGGAAAATTGTTTTCAGCCTCCACCCTTGTGTGTATTCCCCCATTATGAAAGCAAGAAAGCTACAAGCGAGACTCCTTCCTTCTCTCCCACAATCTTGACATGGTATCAGAGCCTTGTTCGTGGTAAGGAGCTCAAGAAAGCAAGCCAAGTTTGCGGTGTTCTGGTAAGAGGACTAGTGTTGCTTTCATTCTTCTGTTTTGGGAGCAAGTCTCTGCAGTAGCATAGCCAGAAAGGGCAAGAGTGCATTGTCTCAGGTTGAGACGCCCTTCGCGGTGAAGCAAGAGGGCAGTATATGTTGCGGGAAAAGGCTTTAGCCCTTGGTGACCCTGTTGTTTTGATTTGAGGCCATTTCGGGGCCTGTTTTGGAGGCGGAAGTTGTTGAGATGACAAGCTCAACACATCCGGACATTGATGATGGACCGCCTGGTTAGATGGGTCCACACGTCTACACTTAGCACATCGGTGGTCATTATGACTCTCACATGGCCACTGACTCATTACTTATTATATTCAGGTTGTTACACCTATTTACAGCTGGCATAGTTATAGCGCCAGTCGACTAGTGTAGTCGGTTATGCATTGTTTGACTTAGTAGGCCACTTTCCTTTTATGTTGTATCTTATCTATACTTTGTGTACATTGTAAAGTGTGTGGAAGAAGAAGAAGAAACCAGCAAGAAAACGTTTTGGCCTCCATCTCTCTTCTTGTCTCTTGAGTGAGCTTCTCTTTGTGCATTCTGTGTGTGTTCGGCGCAGCATCTTGAGCAACCTCCTCCACCACGCGATTCTTGACATGGTATCAGAGCCACGCCATTGAGAGAGGATGATTTCGAAGGTTGAAGTGAAGGAGAAGAAGCAAGGTTCGAGCAAGCAAGCTACGGGTAAGAATCTCTCCCATTCTTCCACTTCTTCTCTTGGATAGTGCCTGTGGAGGCACCGAAAGCAGGGCAGAGCAAAAATCTCAGATTGCAGTGAGATTTGGTGTGCATGAAGAGCACTGTGTATTCTGTAGATAAGCCCTTTAGGGCTATCCCGCAATTATATTGGGCATTTGAGGCCGTTTCAGGGCCCGTTTTAGAGCCGCAAGGTTGCGGACAACAGTTTAAGGGTACGCTGTGACTTCGACTGTATTGACTGAAAGTGGATGCGCATGTCACAAATTTCAGATCTGTAAGTTCAAAGGTGTTTACCACTGAGTAAACACAAGGTTTATCTGCAAACTGGTTGCAGATTGCATGTATTGTTGAGCAGACAGTGAAAAAGGCTGTCTTGTGTATTGCTGTGCACTACAGGTCCAGGGTTGCAGAAGATTTACTTGCTGTTGGTATTAATTTTGTGATAATGGCAGAGAACAGTGGAAGCCCTATCATTAAGAAGCTCGACAAGAACAACTACCCTTCATGGAAGTTCCGTGTCACGAACTTTCTTATTGGAAAAGGCCTCTACGAGTTTGTTTCAGGTGAAGAAAAGGAACCGGAGATGAGTGATCCTCCAACTGCAGAAGAGACAAAGGCACGAAAGGAATGGAATGCAAAGGATAAAAAGGTCATGTATTGGTTGTCTGCAGTAATTGACAATAATATGCTGGGACACATTAGAAATGCAGAGAATTCATATGCAGCTTGGACCATACTTCACAGTATGTTTTCTGTAAATACAAAGGCATGAAAGATTCAACTCAAGCAAGAGTTGAATACATTAAAGAAAGGGAAGATGTCTATCAATGAGTATGCACTGAAGGTAAGAAGCATTGCAGATGCATTGGCAGCGATTGATGCAATGCCTGATGATGATGATTTGGTGTCGTCTACCTTGGGTGGACTTAACAATGAAAAGGCTTGGAAGTCTTTTGTAACTTCCGTATGTGTCAGAAAGCCATTTCCAGATTTCGATGAGTTGGTCTCCCTTATGATCACTGAAGAGATCAACATGCAGAGTGAGACATCTGAAAGAAGTGGTGAACAGGTCCAAGATTTCTACTCCAGTTCTGGAAGGGGACATGGCAAGTTCTCTTCAAGAGGCCGTGGTACAGGACGTGGTAGTGACAACCAGCAAAACAGATTGAATCAGCAATTTAGCGATATGCAGGTTTCAGGAGGTCGTGGTAACTTTAGAGGCAGGGGGAGCTTTAGAGGAAGAGGTGAATGGCAGAACAGAGGTTCTAACAACTCTGGTATTGTGTGCCACTACTGTGGCAAAACAGGTCATATTGCAGCCCAATGTTATGCTAAGAGAGATGATATCCGCAATGGTAAGTTGCAGCAAGGAAACTATGTATCGTCTTCACGACAGAATGAAGACAAAAATGAACGTTTGTTCGTTATGCAGCATATGGTGAATGCTGTTACAGGAAAGGGAACACATGAAGATGTTTGGTATGTTGATTTAGGTGCATCCAATCATATGACCAGCCGTGCAGAATGGTTTGATTTGCAGAATGCAGGTTATGTGCAGACGAGTGATGACTCATGCCACCCAATTTCACACATTGGAAAAGTTCCCTTGTCCTTGCATGATGGTAAGACAAAGAGTCTTTCAGATGTATTGCATGTGCCATCTATTACAAAGAACTTGGTGTCAGTCGGTCAAATGGTAGAGCAAGGGCTCCAAGTCAGATTTAATGCAAAGGGCTGCTTTGTAGAAGACTTCAATGACAAGTGCAGGTTGGTAGCAAAGGGAAGTAGAGTTGGACGTATGTTCACTCTAGATGTTGGAATTCCTACTATGAATGCTGCTATGTATGCCAAAGGAAAAGGTGTTGTTGCAGACATTGAAATTTGGCACAAACGCATTGGACATGCAAATGTACAAAGGCTGAAATTAATGCAGTCCAAAGGGTTGGTTACAGGTTTGCCGTTTCATGGCCCGTTTTAGAGTCCAAAGGGCATCTTAGGCCGTTTCAGGGCCCGTTTTAGAGTCGCAAGGTTGCAGACAGCAGTTTCAGGGTACGCTGTGACTTCGACTGTATTGACCGAATGTGGGTGCGCAGGTTACAGATTTCAGATATGTAAGTTCAAAGGTGTTTACCAGTGAGTAAACACAAGGTTTATCTGCAAACTGGTTGCAGATTGCATGTATTGTTGAGCAGACAGTGAAAAAGACTGTCTGGTGTATTGTTGTGCATTACAGGTCAAGGGTTGCAGAAGATTTGCTTGCTGTTTGGTATTAATTTTGTGATAATGGCAGAGAATAGTGGAAGCCCCATCATTGAGAAGCTCGACAAGAACAACTACCCTTCATGGAAGTTCCGTGTCATGAACTTCCTTATTGGAAAAGGCCTCTATGAGTTCGTTTCAGGTGAAGAAAAGAAGCCGGAGATGAGTGATCCTCCAACTGCAGAAGAGACAAAGGCACGGAAAGAATGGAATGCAAAGGATAAAAAGGTCATGTATTGGTTGTCTGCAGTAATTGACAATAATATGCTGGGACACATTAGAAATGCAGAGAATTCATATGCAGCTTGGACCATACTTGAAAGTATGTTTTCTGTAAATACAAAGGCACGAAAGATTCAACTCAAGCAAGAGTTGAATACATTAAAGAAAGGGAAGATGTCTATCAATGAGTATGCATTGAAGGTAAGAAGCATTGCAGATGCATTGGCAGCGATTGATGCAATGCCCGATGATGATGATTTGGTGCCGTCTACCTTGGGTGGACTTAACAATGAAAAGGCTTGGAAGTCTTTTGTAACTTCCGTATATGTCAGAAAGCCATTTCCAGATTTCGATGAATTGGTCTCCCTTATGATCACTGAAGAGATCAACATGCAGAGTGAGACATCTGAAAGAAGTGGTGAACAGGTCCAAGCTTTCTACTCCAATTCTGGAAGGAGACGTGGCAGGTTCTCTTCAAGAGGCCGTGGTACAGGACGTGGTAGTGACAACCAGCAAAACAGATTGAATCAGCAATTTGGCGATATGCAGGTTTCAGGAGGTCTTGGTAACTTTAGAGGCAGGGGGAGCTTTAGAGGAAGAGGTGGATAGCAGAACAGAGGTTCTAACAACTCTGGTATTGTGTGCCACTACTGTGGCAAAACAGGTCATATTGCAGCCCAATGTTATGCTAAGAGAGATGATATCCGCAGTGGTAAGTTGTAGCAAGGAAACTATGCATCGTCTTCACGACAGAATGAAGACAAAAATGAACATTTGTTCGTTATGCAGCATATGCTGAATGCTGTTACAGGAAAGGGAACACATGAAGATGTTTGGTATGTTGATTCAGGTGCATCCAATCATATGACCAGCCATGCAGAATGGTTTGGAGAGATGTAGGATTTGCAGAATGCAGGCTATGTGCAGACGGGTGATGACTCATGCCACCCAATTTCACACATTGGAAAAGTTCCCTTGTCCTTGCATGATGGTAAGACAAAGAGTCTTTCACATGTATTACATGTGCCATCTATTACAAAGAACTTGGTGTCAGTCGGTCAAATGGTAGAGCAAGGGCTGCAAGTCAGATTTAATGCAAAGGACTGCTTTGTAGAAGACTTCAATGACAAGTGCAGATTGGTAGCAAAGGGAAGTAGAGTTGGACGTATGTTCACTCTAGATGTTGGAATTCCTACTATGAATGCTGCTATGTATGCCAAAGGAAAAGGTGTTGTTGCAGACATTGAAATTTGGCACAAACGCATTGGACATGCAAATGTACAAAGGCTGAAATTAATGCAGTCCAAAGGGTTGGTTACAGGTTTGCCTACATTTAAAGTTGCAGAATTTCAGAAGGTATGTGAAGCATGTCAGTTTGGTAAGCAGGCAAGACAACCCTTTTCACATGACAGAGATGTAAGCAGAAATATTCTTGATGTTGTGCATACAGACATTTGGGGGCCTACACAAAATGTATCTCTTGGAGGTAGTTCATACTTCGTCACATTCATTGATGATTGTTCTAGAAAGCTGTGGGTATATTTTATGAAGGAAAAGAGTGAAGCGTTTGAGCACTTTAGAGCTTTCAAGGCTGCAGTTGAAAGAGAAACAGGCTTGAAAGTAAAGTGCCTGAGATCAGATGGAGGGGGAGAGTACCTCTCAAATGAGTTCAGTGATTTTCTGAGGTCTCATGGGATAAAGAGACAGTTCACATCCAGGTATACCCCACAGCAAAATGGGGTTGCAGAAAGGAAAAACAGGCATATTGCAGAAGTTGCATGCGCCTTGATGACTGAAAAGAATATGCCTAAGCATTTTTGGTCTGAGGCTGTTCATACTACTGTTTATATTATGAATAGAACTCCCACAGCTGCAGTTCATGGTATGACCCCCGAAGAATGTTTTACAGGTAAGAAGCCTGATGTTTCACACTTGAAAGTATTTGGCTGCATTGCGTATGTTCATGTGCCAGATGAGTTGCGGAAGAAACTGGATCCAAAGGCTGAAAAGTGTGTCTTTATTGAATACTCTTTAGAGCAAAAAGGGTATCGCTGTTACAACCCTGTCACATGTAAGTTCAGAGTGAGCAGGGATGTCATCTTTGATGAAATGAGCAGTTGGTATGCATCTAGTGGTGATGCATTGGATGTTGATGATGATCAGGACACTCATGTGCAGGCTGAAAGGCAAGAATCACGGACTCTTAGTGGACCAGAGACATCATCTGGTAGTCCTTGGTCTGGGAGACTAAGGAGTACCTCTACATCTTTGGGTGCATCTAGTAGCACTACAGGTAAAGATAAAGGAAAGAATAAAGTGTCAGAAGGCATTGATGCAGTTCTTGATGGAGACTCCAGTGACTCAGAGAGCTTGGATGATGAGCTTGGCATTCCTTCAGTGAGGACTCCAGGTGTGTAGAGAGCACGCGTTAATGCAAAGACTCCATTGAGTGATCCAGTGGTACGCAGGTCTAGCAGGGTGAGATACCCTATTAAAAGATTTGGTTTTGAAGGTTATGCAGCTCACCATTATGCTTATATGGTGAAACTAGTTGAGGATGTTGAGCCACATGTTTTGAGGAGGCTATTGGTCATGCTTATTGGGATGCAGCAATGGATGAGGAGATGGCTGCATTAGAGGCCAATAAGACTTGGGATCTAGTATCATTGCCAAAGGGAAAGAAAGCTATTGGATGTAAGTGGGTTTATAAGATTAAGCACAATGCAGATGGTTCTATTAGCAGGTACAAAGCTAGGCTGATTGCAAAAGGCTATGCCCAAACATATGGCATAGATTATGATGAAACCTTCAGTCTAGTTGCTAGGATGGCAACTGTCAGATGTGTGATTGCTTTGGCAGCAGCCAAAGGTTGGAGGTTGCAGCAAATGGATGTAAAGAATGCCTTCTTGCATGGTGATTTGCAGGAAGAAGTGTATATGGATCAGCCAGCAGGTTATGAAGATTTAGAGCATCCCACGTATGTGTGCAGGTTGAAGAAGGCACTCTATGGGCTCAAGCAAGCACCTAGAGCATGGTCTGACAAGATCAGAGAGTATCTTGTTAATATTGGCTTTTATGTTTCTGATGCTAATCACTCACTTTATGTGAGAAAGGGAGATACAGGTTTGGTCATCATAGTCATCTATGTGGATGACTTGATTATTACAGGTGATAGTGATAGTGGGATTGCTGAAGTCAAGGGTTGTTTGAAGATGAAGTTTGAGATGAAGGATTTAGGTGAACTAAGGTACTTCCTTGGCATTGAGGTGATCAGATGTGATGATGGTATATGGCTGTCCCAAAGACAGTATGGCTTGGATATGTTATCCAAGTATGGTATGACTGCATGCAAACCACTTTCAGTCCCGTTGGAGCAGAATGTAAAGCTGAGTGCTGATGTTGGGGATGAGATAGAAGACCCTACTATGTTCAGGAGGATAGTGGGGAGTTTGATCTACATGACCATTACAAGGCTAGACTTGAGCTACGCTGTTGGTCTTGTGAGTCAGTTTATGCAAGTACCTAGAAAGCCACATTTGGATGCAGTCAGACGCATATTGAGATATGTGAAGTCCACATTAGATTATGGACTTTTCTATGAGGCAGGTACAGATGTACAGGTGTTTGGATACACAGATGCAGATTGGGCTGGTAGTATGTCTGATAGAAGATCTACCAGCGGATACATGTTCTCTCTTCGTAGTGCAGCAGTTGCGTGGAGCAGCAAAAAGCAATCTACAGTTGCTTTGTCGAGTACAGAGGCTGAGTATAGAGGTGCTGCTATTGCAGCATGTGAAGTAGTATGGCTGCAAAAGCTATTGGCTGATTTGGATGTGCAAGTGGAAGGTCCAGTTGTCATTTATTGTGACAACATGAGCAGTATACAGTTGGCTAGGAACCCTGTGTTCCTTGCCAGGACAAAACATATTGAGGTACACTACCACTTTGTGAGAGAGAAGGTACTAGCAGGTGAGATTGACTTGGTGTATGTCAGCACACAGGATCAGATAGCTGACATCTTCACGAAGGCATTGGGTACAGAGAAGCTTCAAAAGTTTCGAAGCTTACTTGGAGTTGCAGAGATGCAGTTGAGCTTGAGGGGGAGTGTTGAGATGACAAGCTCAACACATGCGGACATTGATGATGGACCGCCTGGTTAGATGGGTCCACACATCTACACTTAGCACGTCAGTGGTCATTATGACTCTCACATGGCCACTGACTCATTACTTATTATATTCAGGTTGTTACACCTATTTACAGCTGGCATAGTTATAGCGCTAGTCGACTAGTGTAGTCGGTTATGCATTGTTTGACTTAGTAGGCCACTTTCCTTTTATGTTGTATCTTATCTATACTTTGTGTACATTGTAAAGTGTGTGGAAGAAGAAGAAGAAACCAGCAAGAAAACGTTTTGGCCTCCATCTCTCTTCTTGTCTCTTGAGTGAGCTTCTCTTTGTGCATTCTGTGTGTGTTCGACCCAGCATCTTGAGCAACCTCCTCCACCACGCGATTCTTGACAAAAGTTTTTTGCACGCACTTAGGAAAAGGCCCAGTTTTATGTTGTGCGACCACTGTTCTACAGGTTGGTGAAAAGTTACCACAGAAATTGCATCGTATGCTTGTGTACAGAGACATTGGGAGTTACAGAATCATCCTTGGTTCCTGTTTATGCAAAATCGTCACTAGAAAGTGACTGTGTGGTCAAATACCACTTTCGCCAGTTTTGCAAATTTTCCCTTGTGAGGGTGAAGCTGTGTTTTTTGCAGTGACAAATTTTTTTGCAGTGTTCTGTAATGGCGTTTGATTCTCTTTCACAGATTGTAATTGAAAATCTTGACAAGAACAACTTCCAAGCATGGAAGTTTAGAATGACGAATTTCCTTATGGGAAAAGGATATTGGGAATTTGTTGTAGGAAATGAAGAAGAACCAATTCTTCCTGATGTTCCCAATCAACAGCAAATGCAGGCATTTAAAGCATGGCATGAGAGAGCCAGGAAAGTTATATACTGGCTGTCTATTAGTATTTCAAACTCTATGATTGTGCATATTCAGGATGCAAATACGCCAAAGGAGGCATGCGATACTTTGTCAAAAATGTATAGCACAAATATGCAAGCCACGAAAATGTAGCTCAAGCAAGAGTTGCATAATGTGGAAAGAGAAAGTATGAGCATCAATGACTACCACATGAAGGTGAAGAAGATTGCAGATGCACTTGCTTCCATTGGGTCGCCAGTGGAAGATGATGATTTAGTTTCTGTTACCTTGAATGGTCTAGGAAAGGATTATGCGCAGTTTCGGACATCCATTTCAGTTCGTGAAAGATTTCCTGATTTTGAGGAGTTGATTACTCTTCTAATTTCTGAGGAGCAGAGAAATGGTGGTGCATCTTCTTCAGGAGGAACTTCAAAAGAAACTGTATTCTACTCAAATGTTGAAAGAGGTAGAGGCAGAGGTAGAGGAGGCCGATCTGAAGGCCGTGGTAGAAATCAGAATATGCAGCAAACTCAAGAAAACCAGTCCTATGGAGGAGGACGTGGTAACTCTAGAGGCAGGGGGAGCCAAAGAGGTCGTGGTGGATGGCAAAGAGGCCAAAATGCAAACAACAATGTTGAATGCTACTACTGTGGTAAAATGGGTCATATGGCTAAAGACTGCTATAAAAAGCAGAATGACATCATGAATGGAAAATTGCAACAAGAAAATTATGCATCTTCTAGTAGACAGGGTGATGACAGAAATGAGCATTTGTTTATGGTGCAGCACATAAACAATTCTGTGACAAGTGCAAAAGAAAGCAATGAAGTGTGGTATGTTGACTCAGGTGCATCAAACCACATGACAGGTCATACAGAATGGATGCAGGATGCAAGAAAAATGGAAAAACCAGGATTTGTGGAGACTGGTGATGATACTGCACATCCTATTGTGCAGATTGGAAAAATTTCTTTGTCTATGCAGGTTGGGAAAAATAAGTACCTGTCAAATGTATTTCATGTCCCGAATATCACCAAGAATCTGGTTTCTGTTGGTCAAATGGTTGAGCAAGGCTTGCAGGTCAGATTTAATCCTCATGGATGCTTTGTTGAGGATATGAAAAATAAAGGTCGCTTGATAGCAAAAGGAAAGAAGAAGGGCAGAATGTTTACATTGGATGCAGACATGCTTGAATTGAGTGCAGCAATGTTTGCACATGGGACCGGTGTAGTTGCAGATATTGATATCTGGCATAAACGCATTGGTCATGTTAATGTACAATGACTTAAATCAATGCAAGCCCAAAATATTGTTGCAGGATTGCCTAAATTCAAGGTTGCATAAATGCATAAGGTATGTGAAGCCTGTCAGTTTGGAAAATAGGCAAGCAAACTATTTCCTAAACATGTTCAAGAGAGTAAAAAGCCATTAGAATTAATCCACTCTGATGTGTGGACTACTAAAGCTGCATCTCTTGGAGGCTCTCATTATTTTGTCACTTTTATTGATGACTATAGCAAAAAATTTTGGGTGTATTTTATGAAAAAAAAAAGTGAAGTTTTTGGGCATTTCAAAACTCTTAAAGCTATGGTTGAAAAAGAAATAGCATGCAAATAAAATGCCTAGGGTCAAATGGAGGGGGAGAGTACCTCTCAAATGAGTTTGCAAGGTTCCTGCAGGAGCATGGCATAAAGCAGCAATATTCATGTAGTCATACCCCACAACAAAATGGAATTGCAGAAAGGAAAAATAGGCATATTGGAGAGGTATCTCGTGCCATGCTCAATGAAAAAGACCTGCCTTTTTATTGGGCTGAGGCAGTTGCTACAACAGTCTACATAATGAACAAGACTCCCACTGCAGCAATACATGGGATGACTCCAGAGGAGAGGTATACTGGTAGGAAACCGGATATTTCTCATTTGAAAATTTTTTGTTGCATTGCCTATGTTCATGTGCTAGATGAGTTGAGATCCAAGTTGGATCCAAAAGCTGAGAAGTGCATCTTTATTGGTTACTCTTTGCAGCAGAAAGGGTATAGATGCTATAACCCTTCTACTCGTAAGTTTACAGTGAGCAGAGATGTTTTTTTTTACGAGATGAGTAGCTGGTATAAACCAGTAAATGTGATTGATAATGTAGATGCACAAAATGGTAATGCTGCACAGAATTCACAGCAACAGTCACAAGATATTAGTGGACATGGAGCATCCTCTAGCAGTGGTTCACATTCTTCGCCATGGACAGGCAGATTGAGATCAAGAGAATCTTCTCAAAGCAATGCAGATAGTGGTATGCAGGTATCACGAAAAGGAAAAGAGAAGGTAGATCAGCCCATGTTTGATGTGAATGCAGGTCACTCTTATGAGGATGGTGAATCCAGTGGCTCAGAACAGAGCATTGATGATGAGTTGGGTATTCCTTCTATTGTTACACCTGGAGTAAGGAAGACCAGGGATGTTTTGAGAGCACCTAGAAGTGAGCCTACTTTGCGTAGGTCTATCAGAGCTAGGTATCCTGTGGATAGGCTAAAATATGGTGGATTTACAGCCATTCACTATGCATATATAGTCAAAATGATACAGGAACCAGAACCCACTTCTTTTGAGCAAGCCATGGGAAAAGAAAAATGGGAGAAAGCCATGGCTTGGGAGTTGGTACCTTTGCCTAAAGATAAGAATGCAATTGGATGTAAGTGGGTTTATAAGGTGAAGCACAATGCAAATGGTTCTGTGAACAGATACAGGGCAAGATTAGTAGTCAAGGGCTATGCACAAACATATGGCATTGACTATGAAGAAACATTCAATTTGGTTGCAAGGATGGCAACCGTAAGAGCAGTCATTGCTATGGTTGCATCAAATGGATGGTCTTTTCATCAGATGGATGTAAAGAATGCCTTCTTGCATGGTGATTTGCAAGAAGAGGTCTATATGGAGCAGCCACCAGGTTATGTGCATGTTATTCATCCTGAGTTTGTTTGCAGGTTGAAGAAAGCCTTGTATGGCTTGAAGCAAGCTCCTAGAGCATGGTCTGACAAGATAGGACAGTATCTTGTCACTATTGGCTTTTAGATTTCCAAGGCAGATCTCTCACTTTATGTGAGAAAAATAGAGAAATGTATTATGTTGCTTGTCATTTATGTTGATGATTTGATTATCACAGGTGATAGTGATGAAGATATCCTTCATGTAAAAATGCTATTGAAGTAAAAGTTTGAGATGAAGGATTTGGGAGAGCTGCATTATTTCTTGGGCATGGAGGTGATTAGATCACCAAGTGGGATATGGCTCTTTCAGAGGCAGTATGGATTGGACATGCTGTCCAAATATGGGATGACAGGCTATAAGCCTATTTCAGTTCCTTTGGAGCAGAATGTGAAGTTGAGCACAGATGCAGGTGAGTTTCTCGAAGACCCTACTATGTACAGACGCATAGTAGGAAGTTTGATTTATATGACTATTACCAGGCCAGATTTGAGCTATGATGTTGGATTGGTAAGTCAGTTTATGCAGGCTCCAAGGAAACCATATTTGGATGTGGCTAGAAGCATACTCAGATATGTGAAGTCCACATTGCAGTATGGACTATTTTATGAGATTGGGGTTCAAATACAGTTGCATGGATACACTGATGTTGATTGGGCTGGTAGTATTTCTGATAGATGATCTACCAGTGGATATGTGTTCTCTTTTGGGAGTGCTGTAGTCACTTGGAGCAGCAAGAAACAGCCTGCAGTTGCCTTGTCGAGAACAGAGGCTGAGTACAAGGGTGCAGCAATGGCTGCATGTGAGGTAGCTTGGTTGCATAAGCTAT
Organism: Lygodium microphyllum; assembly: GCF_053477565.2. Lineage (NCBI taxonomy): Eukaryota > Viridiplantae > Streptophyta > Polypodiopsida > Schizaeales > Lygodiaceae > Lygodium > Lygodium microphyllum. The sequence continues at coordinate 7,900,044 of NC_141143.1, read as the reverse complement.
TTTATGATATGCATCACCCTACAGATGGGCCAGTTGTCATTTATTGTGACAACATGAGTAGTATAAACTTGGCAAATAACCCAGTCTATCATGCTAGAACAAAGCACATTGAGGTGCATTATCACTATGTGTGGGAGAGGGTCTTACTAGGTCTTATTGATCTAGTTTATGTCAACACAGAGGATCAGGTAGCTAACATATTCACGAAGGCATAAGGTGCAAAGAAGCTGTGCAAGTTCAGAGACCTGCTTGGTGTGTAGGAATTGGGATTCAGCTCGAGGGGGAGTGTTGAGATATCGAGCTCCACTCGTGAAATGCAAGGGTGACCGTTGTGCATTTATGTCACCGACTTGTCAGTTGCAAATGCGGTTGGTACACCGCCCATGAATAATAGCTAGATGAAAGCTATCCTTATCTACTCTAGTTCGTGGCTCAGTTAGTATGCCACCTTAGTTAGTCAAGTTTGGTTTGAGACCCATATATAGGGTTCTTCTATTTCTATGTACTAGAGTTCTTTTTGGCTTACACAACTAAGAAGAGGAAAACTGTTTTCAGCCTCCACCCTTGTGTGTATTACCCCATTTGTGCAAGCAAGAAAGCTACAAGTGAGACTCCTTCCTTCTCTCCCACAATCTTGACACCCCCAAGTGGCATGACTATATAGACAAAATGGTCTCATTCCATTGCAAACGTTGTTTTATGCCTATCTTCAAGGTGCATTTGCACCTACTTATAACTTGAGAAGCTATCTAGAAAAATTTAGGTCTCTCTTTCCACTAATCTCTCAAGCATGTGCTCAATGTAGGACAGTGGATAGTTATCTCTCTTTGTCATTGCATTGACTTTTTATAGTTTATGTGTTGAGATGGCAAGCTCAACACGTGCGGACATTGATGATGGCTCCGCACGTCTACACTTAGCATGTTGTTGGCCATTATGACACTCACATGGCCACTGACTTATCACTTATTATATTTAGTTTGTTACACCTACCTACAGCTAGCAAAGATAGCGCAAGTCGATTTGTGTTCTTGAGTGAGCTTCCTCTTGTGTATACAGTGTTTGTTTGGCGCAGCAGCTCAAGCAAGTTCCCCACCACACGATTCTTGACATGGTATCAGAGCCGTGCCACTAAGAGAGGCTGATTTTGAAGGCTGAAGTGAAGGAGAAGAAGCAAGGTTCGAGCAAGAAAACAACGGGTAAAAAGCTTTCCTATTCTTCCACTCTCTCTCTTGGATAGTGCCTATAGAGGCACCAGAAGCAGGGTAGAGTGAAAATCTCAAATTGCTGTGAGATTTGGTGTGTAAGCAAAGCATTGTATATTCTGCAGATTGGCCCTTTAGGGATTTCCACAATTCTTTTTGGCAATCTGAGGCCGTTTTGGGCCCCGTTTTAGAGCCACAAAGTTACGGATAGCAGTTTCAGGGTACACTGTGATTTCAGCCATATTGACCAAAAGTGGGTGCACATGTTACAGATTTTGAATCTGTAATTTTTGAGGTATTTTCCAGGAAGCAAACATAAGGTTCATCTACAAACAAGTTGCAAATTACTTGTACTATTGAGCAACTATGAAAAATGTTGCTTAGTGTATTGCTGTGAACTTGTTGTGAAAGGATGCAGAAGACTAGCTTACTGTGTTGTATCCTTTTTTGTGAGAATAGAAGAGCTCTCTCTCACTCTCACTCTCTCCCTCTCTCTCTTTCTCTCTCTCTCCAGCTTCCTTCCCCAGCCTCTTGGGGCCTCTTCTGCCTCTCTAGACAAAGTAGAGGGCATGCCTTTTTGTAGGCTGAAGGGAGTGTAGGCTCCCTCTCACTTCCGCTCTCTTTCTACCCTTCTTTGAGCAAAGACAACTCCTCCACTTAGAGTGGGGAGCTTCTTTCTCTCCCTTTTTATTATTTTTAATTTAATTTTTTGAATTTGAAAAGGGAGGAAGGTGTCGTGAGGTTGTCGATGCTGCCTGTAAATGGAAAAGAAGATTTCCCTTTTTTATGGTGGTAAAGAAGATTTTCATGATAAAGGGGATTTTTACGATTATGATAATTATGGTGATGACGAGGAGAAGCTTGACAAGAAGAACTACCCTTCATGGAAGTTCCGTGTGATAAACTTTCTCATTGGAAAGGGCCTTTATGAGTGTTTCAGGTGAAGAAAAGGAGCCAAAGCTCGGTATCCCTCCAACTACAAATGAATTAAAAGAATGGAAAGAATGGAATGCAAAAGACAAAAAGGTGATGTACTGGCTATCTTCAATTATTGATAATACGATGTGGGGACATATCAGGAATGTAGAAACTTCACATGCAGCTTGGACAATTTTTGAGAACATGTTTTCAATAAATACAAAGGCACAAAAGATTCAACTCAAGCAAGAGTTGAATACATTGAAGAAAGGGAAATTTTCTGTCAATGAGTATGTGTTGAAGGTGAGGAGCATTGTAGATGCTTTAGCGGTGATTGATGCAATGCATGATGATGATGATTTGGTTTCATCCACTTTGAGTGGACTCAATAATGAGAAGGCATGAAAATCAATATGCAGGGTGACTCGTTTAAAAGAAATGGTAAATACATCCGAGCATTTTACTCAAGTTCAGGAAGGAGACATGGTAGATCCTCTTCGAGAGGCCCTAGTATGGGATGTGCTGGTGATAACCAGCAAAACATGTTCAATGAGCAATTTAGTGAAATGTAGGTTTCAAGAGGCCGATGTAACTTTAGAGGCAAGGGGAGCTCTAGAGGAAGAGGTGGATGGCAGAATAGAGGTTCTAGAAATTCTGCTATTGTTTGCCATTATTGTGGCAACATAGGTCATATTGCAGCCCATTGTTATGCTAAGAAGGATGATATTCACAGTGGTAAATTGCAGCAAGGAAACTATGCATCATCTTCACGACAGAATGAATACAAAAATGAGCATCTATTTATTATGCAACATATGATGAATGCAATTACAGGAAAGGGGACACATGATGATGTATGGTATGTCGATTCAGGTGCATCTAATCATATGACTAGTCATGTTGAATGGTTTAAAGAGATGTAGGACTCACAAAATCCAAGTTATGTGCAAACGGGTGATGATTCATGCCACCCAATTTCACACATTGGAAAGGTTCCCTTGTCCTTGTATGAGGCCAAACAAAGAGTCTAACAGATGTATTACATGTTCCATTAATCACAAAGAATCTAGTGTCTGTTAATGGTAGAGCAAGGGTTGCATGTTCAATTAATGTAAAATATTGTTTTGTAGAAGACTTTAATGATAAGTGCAGGTTGATCGCAAAAGGAAGTAGAGTTGGCCGCATGTTCACTTTAGATGTTGGAATTCTTGCAATGGATGCTGCTATATATGCTAAAGGAAAAGGAGTTTTGCAGACATTGAAATATGGCATAAACATATTGGATATGCAAATGTGCAAAGGCTGAAATTAATGCAGTTCAGAGGATTGGTTACAGGTTTTCCTTCTTTTAGAGTTGCAAAATTTCATAAAGTCTATGAAGCATGCCAATTTAGTGAGCAGGCCAGACAACCATTCTTGTATGATAAAGAAGTGAGCAGAAATATACTTGATGTAGTGTATACAGATATTTGGGGGCCGACACAGAATGTATCTCTTGGTGGTAGCAAATACTTTGTCATATTTATTGATGACTATTCAAGGAAGCTATTGGTATAGGAAACAAGTGATGTATTTGAGCACTTCAAATCTTTCAAGGCAGTTGTTGAAATAAAAACAGGCTTGAAAGTGAAGTGCTTGTGTAATATCTCCCCCCTCCCCCCCCCCCCCCCGTGACCCCTATTCTTTCCCCCCCATGAGAACCCCCCCTTAGAATTTTTAAACAAGTACACAAATTTTTTTACTCTCCCTCTCTCTCCCCCTATAGATTGCATGGCGGGGAGAGAGAGTGAGTGAGTGAGTAATGAGTGGGGGGGTGGGAATGCAGCCCCTAGGTGGGTGGTGGCGGACAGTCGTCTCCCCCCTCCACCATATAAGGAAGCCTCCCCCAGCCCCCCCCCCCCTCGTCGTGAAGAGTGCGCCCCCCCCTCATTGTTAGCAGGCAAGCAGCTCTCCCCTTCAGTACGCCACCCTCCCCTCCCTTGTAAACAGCGCCCCCCTCCCTCCCCATAAACAGTGCCTCCCCCCCCCCCCCCCCCCCGTGGACTCCAGCAGGTGCCGCCCCCTTGGCAGTGACAGAAAGAAGAGGGAGAGAGAGAAAGGAGAAGAGGAGAAGAGAAGAGAAGAAGAAGAAGAGGGAGAGAGAGAGAGAAGGAGAAGAGGAGGAGAAGAAGAAGAAGAAGAAGAAGAAGAGGGAGGGAGAGAAGAAGAAGAAGAAGAAGAAGAAGAAGAAGAAGAAGAAGAAGAAGAAGAAGAAGAAGAAGAAGAAGAAGAAGAAGAGGGAGAGAGAGAAGGAGAAGAAGAGAAGAAGAAGAAGAAGAGGGAGAGAGAGAAAGGAGAAGAGGAGAAGAGAAGAAAAGAAGAAGAAGAGGGAGAGAGAGAGAAGAAGAAGAAGAAGAAGAGTGTTTACCGTAGCACAAAGGAGCAGGAAATGGAAAAAAGGAAATAGCAAAAGGCGCAGGAAAAAAGGAAGACAAAGGCACCTTAACCAGTAACCAAACCTTGAAAAAATTAAAAGTATGGGCACGACCCTCAAGAAGTCTTAGAGTTGCCCAAGTAAAAGAGTAAAAAGCACACCATTAAGTGTGAAAGCGCTCCCGAATCCTTGTAAAAGAGCGCCAGGCTCACTCCTGTGCAAATTGTATGCATTAGTTGGGAATAGGATAGACTAGAATGGTGGGAAATGAGAAATGGGCCTAGGCTAATGGCCGGCCATGTAAAAAAGGGGATGACCGCCCATGAAAAGTAGGGTTTTGTATATAAAATTGAAAAGTGAATGAGAAGCTCATTCTTGTGTGTGGCCAAAGCTTCTTCTTCTTCTTCTCTTGTTTCTTGCCTTCTTGCTTGTGCTTGAGAGAGGAATTGAGAGAGTGTGAGGGAGTGAGGGAGTGATTGTGTGAGAGTGAGGGATCTTGGATAAGAAGCTCTTCATCTTCCCCTCTTCTCTTCTCTTCTCTTGTCTCGTGCATGGCTATGGAGGATGAAGCTCATGGGAGAGGGATTGAGGTTGCTTGAGCTTGCCTCAAGGATCGTGGAGCTATCGATGTGCAAGAAAGAGGAGGGTACTCGATCGAGCATCAAGGTAAGCTCACTACACCCGTAAGGTAGGCATTGCGTGTCGGCTATGTGAGAGGTAGCCATCGCTGCTCGATTCGAAACACTTGAGCAATACGTGGTCCGTAGGTCTCAGGGTAGAGCTTGTAGCTCCCCTTCATTTTGGTTCCATTGCCGTGACTGATGGAATCAAGCCTTGAGCGCCGCACGCATCAAATTGAGCATAAAAGTAGGGTTTGCAGCCCGAACCGGTGCTTGAGATAGATAGGAGATTTAGGAGGTCTTAATCCGTAAAACAACTAAGTGTTTTGGTTTGTTGGAAGCATTAGTGTAGGACTACCATTCTGCATCTCTCTTTTGCATTTTGGTTGCACTAGATTACGGTTAGATTAGGTTAAGAAAAGAGAAACAGAGGTTTTGGCTGCTGCTGGAAATGGGAAAACAGGGGACTAGATTCAAATTTCTAGAAAAAATAGGGAAAAGGGAATTGGCTTTAAGGTTTTGCAGTGCTAGGAAAGGACCTTAAGAGGCTTGGGAGGCCAGGACAAACCTCATTTCACTGGCTAGCTTTGTGAGAGAGAGAGAGAGAGAGAGCTTCTGGTTACCAGGAAGAGGGAGCGCTATCACGATTCTGGGTGCCATCAATTTGCGCTGCTCCAGGTGAGTCTGGTGCTTCTTAGTAGTGCCCTAATCAGATCTGGAAAGTCTCTTGTGATTGTGTGTAGCAGGTGTCAAGTGGGATCAAAACGCGTCGAAATCGTGCCTGCCGCCAGATGCAGTCGGACCAGGTCTCAGTGGTCCAATTCCCTCGAGTCCCTAGAGTCAGACCATCTGATTCCAAGAATCGGACCACTCGAGTCCCTAGAGTCTTAGAGTCGGACCGTCCGACTACTAGAGTCAGACTAGCCTTGTCCGACTCCCAGAATCGGATAGTCCGATCGGACGTGCCACATGGCACTTGGACCGCCTATCATAGTCGGACCGTCTGACTGAGGGACTCGGACCACGCTATCCGACTGCTAGACTCAAACCACGCTGTCCGACTGTGCTGGACTTGGACCACACTGTCCGACTGCTAGAATCAAACCATCCGACTACTAGAGTCGGACTAGCCCTGTCCGATTCTGGGAATTGGACCATCTTGCTAGAAGGAAAAATAAGGATCTTTAGTTGACCCTACCATAGAACTGACCCCCAAGACACAACCCTAAACACCCCCAAGACCCAGTTTGACCATTAGAACCTCAGAGACCAATCAAACTTAGAGTAGAATAGAAAACGCAGCAGAGACCTTCAGAAAGACCATAGAATAGCCGGGAACCGAGCTTAGAACTTAAATCAGGCTAAGAATGTGGAGAGAAATAGAGTGGAGTTTGCATTAAATGCTTTCTGCATCAGCACTTCACTCTTGTGTTCCACTAAGTTTGCACTGCAAGAAAAGAGAAAAGCCTATTTTTGCACCAAGCACCACGAAAGCACTAAGCATAACATGTGAATAAGAATTGCAGCTGCTTTCAAATAACAAGGAACACATCAGGATATCTAATAACATTAAGGAACCCACTAGTAGGAGAAGACCCCAAGACTTAGACAAGGCGCTTGAGTGCACTACTACTAGGACCTGGAGAAGACACAAAGACACGGGAAGCAATAATATAGAGGATTGGATGCTGCCAGAGTTGCTTGGATTTATTGACAACCTCGTGGAGCTAGAAGCAGAAATAATGTCGGGATCAAGAGGTGAACGAGGAGAGGACCAATTAGACTTAGGAGAATTTCCAACCTTAGTCCAGGAATTGGTCCACAACTACGATCTACTCACTAGGATTGTGATCCAGGGCAGACCTGTAGAGGAAGTGGTAGCAAACTTGGAAGAAGAGAGAAGAGCAATCAAGAGAGCGCTAGAAGGCATAATTGCCTATAACCATGAGCAAAGGGCTAGAAGGCTACAGCAAGACATAGATATATACGAGGCTAGACAAGTGCTAGACCTAGCTGGAGCGGCCAAATTTGGGCCGAATGTAGAGAGGAAACGGGCAGCAGAGGCTGACATGACATTGAGTGAACTGGTAGCAAAGTGACTCTTGGACAATACGTTCGTTGAACAGAGTGCTGCTGCCCTAGCCACCGCGCTACTATCGAGATTGGGAGTCACGCAAGGGGCTAAAGGGCAGGCTAGAATCCCCATCGTAGCAAAACAACTAGCTAGATACGAACCTAGCAGTGACCCGTATAGCTTCATGGAGCAATTCAAGCAAGTATGTGAGGCAAATGGTCTTACTGACCCTGCACAGTGAGCTCAAGCTTTCGGCCTGTGCTTAGGCGATAAGGGGAGGACCTGGTATTCTAGTCTAGATGACACAGAACGTACGAACTTTGTTTGTCTTAAGGGCCTCTTCATCAAGAGGTTTTCGGAGGTAGCATATTCGGATAACCTCATCGTTAGGTTGATGAATATCAGTCAAAGGGATAAGGAAGACATTAGGGATTACGTCACTCAAGTGCGTAGCCTCTACAAGAGAATCCCTGCCAATGAGCAACCTACCGAGAGGGTAGTGTCTACAGTGTTCATGAACGGGATTTGGAGTGAGGAGCTCTACAGGGCTTTGGCCAGTAACTCCACCTTGCAACGAGACGTGCTAGCTAGAGTTTTCGAGGAGGCAATACACGTAGATGATCAACTCAAGAAATGCAGCATGAGGACTGCCAACTGAGAGAGTGCAAACCAGAGGGACCCTGAGAGATCAACTACTTCGGGGGAAAAAGCAACTGCTAGTGTGCAAGATAAGGGAAAGAGTGTAGACCACGACCAGGGGATGGCAGAAATGAGAATGGAGATTGCACGGTTGCAAGAGCTGGTAAGAAAGCCTCTAAGATCGTATGTACAATGTATATATTGTGGTGGCAATCACCTCCCAATTGAGTGCCAAGATCCTAGATCTCAGTCGTGCTCAAATTGCGGTAGATTCTTGCATGATGCAGTGCATTGCAGAATGCTGAGGAGATTCCCATATGCGCAGCAGTACAACCCTCCATACTTAGGTAATAGGCCACCCAATTTCTTTGGGAGGGGAGCCCAATTAGCTCTCCCAGCACCGACTAACTCAAGACCTGCCGTACCTAGGCTGGAGATGAACCCAACTGGTATACCCAGACCACCAAGGGCCTTTTGTAACCCACCCATCTAGCGATGCTCCTGTTCACTTTGTGGAGAAGCCTAATGAGGAAGAAACATATGTCAACCTGTACATATCCTATGACGAGGAGGGCAACCCAGTCCTGATGGACTATCGTCTGGTGCTGATGATGGCTTTAGGAAGAGGAAGAGGCAGAGACTTTGGAGGGCCAAGCCAAGATCCAGTCACATGCTGGACTTGCAGCCACCCAGGCCACATTTCATCATGCTACCCAGAACGAGAACAATCTAACAAGGACAAAGCGGATCTCCGATGCACAGAGTGTCGAATCACACATCTGTTTCCTGACTGTCCTAGGTGGAAGCCATCAACCAGCTCTGCCAACATGCCGTCAGTGCCTTTGGGGCTTTTTGGAGTGAAAACCTTTGACAGTGAGGATACACCCATCCCACTACATGTTATGATGTGAGCTCAAACAAAACAGGTTGGCATCTCTTTGCCAGGGCCAAGTAACCTTGACGCAACCTCAATAGGAAAGAAAAGTCGAAGGAGATGGAAAAAGAGAACTGATGCAAAGATAACTCTTAAAATCGAGGAAGCGACTACATTAGTAACGGGAAAGAGGATCACAAACACAGAGACGGAGACCTCAGCTCCTAAGACAGCCGAAGGGAGTGCCAAGGTAGGGGAATATCCCCATTCCAAACGACAGCTCGAGGCTATAGCTAAGGTCAAGGAGTGGGTCAAGGACGCCCAAAAGCACCTCAAGGATGCTGAACCCATATTAGAAGATCCTATTGACGATTTCTCCAGTGTGAGCACACCAGTCTCACCTTCAAAACCAGAAGCTACGAGCATACCTGCACCACTGGGGGCAACTCAGCAGCAAGGCCAAGGGAAAACTTGCTAGGGCCGACAGAACGCATGGCCTAGAAATGCTAGCCTCAGGGGAAGACAAGAGCCCAGTAGCCTCCTCACAACCTTGTTGTCTACTCCAGTAACTCTAAGCTTGGAAGACCTGCTTAGGCAGAATCATTCCTTATGGCAAGAGTTAAAAGACTTGATAGAGGGACACACGGGACTTGCGGATGCTGATCCGCAAGATCATGATGCGGTTACACAGATTCCAAGTCTAACTCTACACTCAATTCCTAAGTCTTTGCACATCAATGCTTTTTGGGAAGGCACTGAAATGCATGCAGTTTTACCCATCCTAGCCTTAGGAGATATGACGCGAAAAGGAATTGTAGACACAGGCGCAGGTGTTAATGTACTAAGCCATGCAGTCTTAGAGGCATGGGGAAACCCTCCTGTAGAGACTGCCAAGTTTAATGTCACGTTAGCAAATGGAATGAAGATAAGACCATTCGGGGTCTTAAAGAATTGGCCAGTAAAGATTGTCGCTGTGCAGTTTTTCGTAAACTTCATTGTCATGAAGGGAGTGGATTACGACATACTATTAGGCCGACCTTGGATGAGGAATGCGCGTGTCATTGAGGACTGGGGCAATGGTTTGATTTTCCTAGGGAACAGAACTAGTGTAGTAAGGGTGGAGATGGACACTTGGAAGACGGCCCCTGTTGACCTAGATGCCATCTCAGTTGTGCTGAAAGACGATACTCAAACGACCAAACCCTATGGATCACTCACTAAATATATTCCTTGCCCTAAGGATGAGAGGGATTGGATGCATCTTTTGGCAACCATTGACCTACCATTCTCGGATGAGGAAGAACTATATCGACAGACTTCTAAAGCCGCAACCATGCCAATTGAGGAGCCAATTGTGCCACTCTGCATGATTGCAGGAAGCTCACTAAACCCAGGCAAACCAGCCTTGTTCCATATCCCCAACAACAAACTAGAGCTTCAGGAAATCGTAGAGTATCTGACCAATAAATTGGAAGGCAACTTGGCTGCTAACTTAAAACCTCTACATGATCTATTAGCTAAGCCAGAATGGAAATGGACCAAGGTCCATGACCTAAATTTGTTATATAACTGGGCTTTAGTTACTGATGACAAGGAGACAGGAGAGGAAAGCTTAGGTGATAATGAGCAGTCAGAAGGACAGGACTCTAATGACGAGGAGTATGAGGACTGTCGCTCTATGGGAGAGGAGAGTGAAGAAGAGATAGATACAATAGAGTACGACACGAAAGGAAAAGCGATAGAACAAATCAGGGCAGACTCAAGGCCTAGGAGAGGAAGGACTAGTCAGAATGAAAAAGGAGTCATGTGAATGGAGTGTGACAGATCCTGGCTAGAACACATGGGAGCCGTGGATTACGAGCAAGCCGGAGTGGCACGACCATGGGTAATCCCAATGCTCAAGACCGATGCACCTACTGAACTACGACCCCCTGGGGAAACACCTTCCTCAAGTGAGGGATGCGAATTTAACTCAAAGTCGGAAGTCAACACTGAGAGTGATCCCGAGATACCACAACCTTCTAAAGTCAAATGCACCAAGGGAGACTTTCCAGTCCACCTAAAGTGCAGGAGGCTAAAGGAGGAGGCCAGGAAGCAAGCAAAGGACTCAGAAGCAAAAAGGCAAAAGAAACCGCAGGATCTACCCAAACGGTTTACAAAATTTAAAAAGGGTGACAGAGTGGTGATTCTGCTAGGTGCGAAAAGACAAGGCCAAACTAGTGAACCGATCGAGGGACCCACCAAAGTCAAGGAAGTTAACTTGGCTAGGGAAGGTGAAAAGCCAAGGCCTGTATTCATTGCAGATGACTTGACGGAGGATGAGGAGACCAAACTTGTTGCACTCTTGCAAGAGTACATTGACGTATTTTCTTGGACATTGGATGAACTTAAGGGAGACAACCCTAGGGTTGTCACTAATAATATCCCAATGGTCCTTGATGCAGTGCCAATAAAACAACGACCTTACCCCATGAATCCCAAACACGCCCATGCAATAAAAGAGGAGATTGATAAACTCATGAGGGCAGGATTCATATATGAGATCGAGCACACGGACTGGGTATCACCTATCGTGATTGTCATGAAGAAAAATGGAAAAATCCGAGTGTGCGTAAACTACAAGAAAGTGAATGCCGCTACAAAGAGGGATAACTACCCTTTACCTTATACCGAGCACATGCTTGAGAGGGTAGCAGGTAAAGAAGCCTACAGTTTTCTAGATGGTTTCTCGGGCTATAATCAAGTGCAAGTGCACCCCGATGACAGGCACAAGACTGCCTTTGCCACGAAATGGGGTGTATTCGCCTACATTGTCATGCCTTTTGGGCTGATGAACGCACCTGCAACCTTTCAACGCCTAATGTGCACTATCTTTAAGGACATGCTTAGGCGCGAACTGGAAGTGTTTGTAGATGACTTATGCGTAGACTCTAGCTGGGCCGAACACTTAGAGAAATTGAGAGCTGTCTTTGAAAGGTGTAGGTTGTACCACCTCTCGTTGAACCCCTTGAAGTGCCAGTTCTGGGTGAAACACAGATGCATCTTAGGGCACGTAGTGTCAAGGAACGGCATTGCCACTGACTTTTCTAAAGTCAGAGTCATTATTGACTTACCGCCACCCGATAACTACAAGGGAGTTTAGTGCTTCTTAGGACACACTGGATATTACCGACGCTTTGTACTAAATTACGCACTAATTGCTAGACCATTGTACAAGCTGTTGATAGTATTCGAGTGGACTGAGGAATGCCAGCATGCATATGAGGAGTTGAAAAAGGCTCTCACTACTGCACCAATCTTACGAGCCCTAGACTGGAACATAACATGTACACATAGACGCCTCTAAGTTTGTTATTGGAGCCGTGCTATGCCAGCCTGGTGAACATAACTTAGATTACCTTGTGATTTTTGCTAGCAGGCAGCTTATAAAGACCGAGATGAACTATTCCATGACAAAAAGGGAGGGGTTCGCCATGGTATTTGCGGTAAAGAAATTTAGGCATTACCTGTTGGCCACTCCCTTTGTCTTCTTTGTTGACCATCAAGCCTTGCTATATCTTGTGAACAAGCCTTGCGCTACGAGACGCATAGCTAGATGGTTACTCCTTCTACTGGAGTTTGACTTCTCCGTGGTTGTATGCAAAGGAAAGAAGCATTACATGGCTGACCACATGTCCCGCATACCCACTGGAGAAGCCGCTGGACAAGGCATACCTGATGATTTACCGGATGCTCATCTCTTTAACCTGTCTAGCGAGAGAGAATTGTTTAAAGCTGATCCGACGCCATACTGGGCCGATGACATAGTGCAAGTGCTAGAGAGCGGACTACCTGAGAGACCCATTGAGAAGGCTAGGCTGAGAAGGCTTATCCTAAAAATTCAGCCATACCAACTGATAGCCGGCCAACTCTACAGGTTGGGACAAGACGGTTTATTGCGCAGATGCGTATGTGAGCACAAGATGCACAATGCATTGAAAGAAGCACATGGCGGAATCGCTAGAGGACACTTTAGTGGGGACACAATAGCCCGAAAGGTGCTACAATCCCAACTATGGTGGCCCACCCTTTTCCACGATACAGCTAAATTCATAAAGCACTGCAATGAGTGTAAAATATTACACGGCGCAGCGAACAGAATCTGAGAAAGAGATAGAGAGTACACAACAGATAAGAGGAGAATCAGTAAATTCTTTAACTTCAAACAACTGATACAAAGATGGCTCTGTCCACCCGTGCGCTTCCACTGAGTGAAGCTTAGATGGCGATCTAGACAGAAGATAGGTGAAGAGCTTAAGGCTAGCTGGAACAACAACTCTGACTGGGTGAAAGATAAGTGTAAGATGGCTGCGAAGGGGTTTAGCTTTTATAGCCCGCGAAGGTCGTTAGGTCGGCCTACTGACCGACCTACCATATGAGCCTCCACTAGTCGGCCAGGGAATATTCCAGGGAATATTCCCTTTACCATCGGGCCGGGGGCGCTGCCCCCGGACCCCCGCCAGGGGGGCCGCTGGCCCCCCTGGGACCCCCCAGCCAGGGGCCGCTTCCGCGGCCCCCGGACCCCACAATAGGGGCCCCTTTTAACTCCCTTACCACGCAACTCAATGCAATGTGCCTCGAGTTGCTACCAGCTTAACCACTCCGTCTAACCCAAAGATTAGACCCACAACAGTCACCTTTTTGCCATCCGGTCACATAGACCTCATCTGATATACAAGTCAGGACTCAACCAATGTCCGGGCTCACATTTGGCTTCTCCTCATAATGGGGGCCTTACAACTTTGAGCACCATGGATCATTGGTAGCACCTAATGAGGGTGGGGCATTGATCATATCTAACACCCCCCCTCAATGTCCACCCATAGGTGAACTATCTCCTCGGCCCAATGCCGAGTCTCTGAAGATGAACTTGAAGCAGATCCTTCGTAAGTGCTTTGGTGAAGATATCTGCTCCATTCTCCTCTGTTGGACAGTAGACCAATTCCACTATCCCATCCTCCATCAAATCACGCACATAGTGATACTGGATCTCTATATGTTTGGTGCGTGCATGAAACACTGGATTTTTGGCAATGGCGATGCAACTCTGATTGTCACATCTCAGCACAGTTGGTTCTTCATCCTGCACTCCCATATGCCATAGAATCCTTCTCAACCATACGGCCTCACATGCAGCAAAACAAGCTGCCTTGTACTCTGCTTCGGTAGAAGACAATGCCACTGTTGGTTGCTTCTTACTAATCCAAGAGAAAATTCCTGAACCCAAAGAGAAACAATAACCAGAAACTGACTTCCTGGAATCAATGTCTCCTGCCCAATCTGAGTCACAGTTCCCCACAAGAGAAGTTCCGAAACTGTATGTGATACCATAGTCAAGAGTTTTCTTCAAGTATCTGAGCACCCGCATCCCAGCCTTCCAATGACTCTCATGAGGTTTGTTTGAGAACCTGCTCAAAACACCAACAGCAAAACTGATATCTGGTCTGGTGTTACACAAGTAGATTAGACTGCCGACCAACCTCCTATACCTCCCAATGTCTGCTAGTGCTGATGTATCCTCAACGGATAACTTTACATTCACCTCCATAGGTGTAGCTATCTCCTTGCACTCGGTCATGCCAAATGCCTTCAAGATCTCCCATGCATACTTCTTCTGAGAGATGAAGATCTTTCCTGGCTCTTGCCAGACTTCAATCCCCAAACAATAGTGCAGCAAGCCCAAGTCTGTCATTTCAAACTCAAAACTCAAAGCCTTTCGAGTTTGGTTGATCATATCTTCATAGTCACCTGTAATAAGAAGGTCGTCCACATATAGGACAATCACTACAGACTTTTTACCATCCCTGTAAACATACAAGTTAGCATCTGAGGCACATCTTTTGAAGTTTAGGTTTAAAAAGAACCTATCTATCCGCTGGTACCATGCTCTGGGGGCTTGTTTCAGCCCATACAATGCCTTCTTCAGTTTACACACTTTGTTCTCAGAATGGGGGGCCTCAAACCCTGGTGGCTGAGCCACGTACACCTCCTCCTTGAGGTCACCATTTAAGAACGCTGACTTAACATCCATTTGGTACACTGGCCACTTCTTGTGGGCAGCCACTGCAAGTACTGTGCGAATAGTGGTCATTCTGGCAGTTGGGGCAAATGACTCTTGAAAATCAAACCCTTCAACTTGTGAAAATCCTTGGGCAACCAGTCTAGCTTTGTACTTTTCTAAGGTACCATCAGCCTTGTACTTTACCTTCCAGATCCACTTGGTGCCAATAATCTTCCGCTTTGCTGGCCGATCCACTAGCTCCCAAGTGTCATTCTTCATTATGCTGTCATACTCCGCCTGCATAGCAGCCTTCCATGATGGATCTGCAAGTGCTTCTTCTAAGTCAGTTGGCTCCTTTACTTCTCTCATAATCTCAACCATCAAGGCCATGTTGACTATGTGAGCAGAAGCCCTCCTTTGCTCCTCTATTCTCTGAGACCTCCTTGGTCCGTCTGCCTTCTCCTCAACAGATGCAGGCCTAGGATTATTGTGGTCATAGAGCTGCTTCACCCAGCGCGACAATGGCTTTTCCGGTGGGGTGATGTCAGGTTGGTGAACTTTTTCCTCATCATCTGAAGATGATGCTTCCTCCTCCTTAAGGATAGGGATAGCTCTCGGGACAGGTTCATAGTGGACTACTTCTTCGCTTGATGATAAAGTGGAAGACCTTGCCTTCTCCTCCTCCACTGTATGCGGCTCCTCCTTGAACACCACATCACGGCTCGCGATGATCTTCTTTGCCTCTTGGTCATATAACTTGTAAGCCTTCTGCTCATCACTATAACCCAAGAAGATACATTTTCTACTTTTTGGTTGTAACTTGTTTCTCTTCTCATCTGGAACATGTGCATAACATTCACATCCAAAAATTCTGAAATGTGAAACAGATGGTTTCTTACCAGTGTAAGCCTCATGAGGTGTTTTTCCCTTGAGAGCCTTTGTGTAGCTCCGATTTAGAATGTAGACTGCAGTATTAACAGCTTCAGCCCAAAAATGGTTAGGCAATCCCTTGCCCTTTAGCATGCATCTTGCCATCTCCACAATGGTACGATTCCTGCGTTCCACAACACCATTTTGCTGAGGTGTGTGAGGCGTCGTCAATTGACGCTTGATCCCTTTGCTCTTGCAAAAGCCTTCAAACTCCTTTGAGTTGAACTCACCACCACCATCTGTTCTAAATTTCTTCACACTTTTCCCTGTTTCATTCTCAACAAGTATTAGCCATTCTTTAAACTTACCAAAAGCTTGAGCCTTATCACGAAGGAAGTACACCCACATCTTCCTACTGTAGTCGTCGACAATCAACATAAAATAAGAAGATCCCCCCAAGGCCTGTGTAGGCATCTTACCACACAAGTCAGCATGCACCAACTCTAGAGAAGCATGTGCTCTATTCTTGCTTTCTTGTGGAAATGCCTTTCTCTGTTGCTTGCCCATCATACAAGCTTCACATGGTTCCTTCAATTCAGTTATTGTAGGTAGGTGAGCAACCATACCTTGCTTTTGCATCTCCTTCAATACTGCAAATCCGATGTGTCCAAACCTTTCATGCCAAAGCTTACTTGTGCCCACTCCAGCGGTGGCTGTAAGAGCACTTAGCTCATACAGGTTGTTCCTTCTTTCTCCTTTTCCAACAATTGTGCCAGCACTATCAATAATTTCTGCACCTGTCTTCTTGAACCTCACTTCATGACCAAGATCAGTTATGGCAGCAACTGATAAGAGATTTCTCCTGATTTCGGGAACATACAACACATTTGAAAGCTTTTTGACTTCACCATTTGCAGCAACAAAAGAAATAGTACCTGTGCCCGCAGCAGGGCATTTAGCATCATTTCCAACCGTCACAGTGATGGATTCTTGTAGAGGCTGCATAAAACTGTATAGACCTTTCTTGTTGGTCATGTGACGGGAGGCCCCACTATCCAACACCCAAGAGTCAGTGGTAGATTCTTCTTGCGCCGAGGAGCACACTTCCTCAATGGTCGCCATGAATAATTCCAACTCTGCTTCAGCCGTATTGGCTGTCTCTTTCCCTTTAGTTTTAAGGGTACCATTCTTTTCATCTGCCTTCTTGACACGACAATCTGCAATCGCATGTCCTTTCTTCTTACAGTAGAAGCACTCTCCTTGAAACTTCTTCTTGCCGCCCTTTTTCTTTTTGTCACCATCATTTTTGGTGGAGGAAACACCTTTGCCTTTTGCATTGGCAGAGAATGCAGCATCTCCATTGTTGCTTCCTTCTCGGGCTTTCAGCCTCAACTCCTCCTCCATTAATAATGCACAAAACTCCTCAAAAGTCAAAGCTTGAGGTCTCACCTGAGTATTAAGGGCAGTTACTAGTCCATCAAACTTTTGTGGACAAATCCGAAGACACCTCCGAGCTAGCTCTTCGCTAGTCTTTTGTATCCCAGCGCCAGCCATCTGGTCGCGCAGATTCTTAATCCGAGTGATGAATGCTTCAACCGTCTCTCCTTCAGCAAACTTCTCCGCTGCTAGTTGATTCTCCAAGTTTTGAATCCTTGTTTGGTTTCGTGTTTCATACTGACTCCTTAGTACATTCCAAGCCTCTGACGCTTTGGTTGTATGCTGAATCAGAGTCAAAACACTGTCAGAACAGCTTGTAACTAAGGCACACAATGCATCTGCATTCCTTCGTTTCCAAGCTCGTAGAAGATCTGCATTCGGAGGAATCATCACACTAGGATTTGATGGGTCGGGGGTAGGCTGTGGTTCTGCGTCAGTCCCCAGCACAGTCTCCAGAAGCTCATAAGAATCAAGGATAGTTGTAATTTTGAACTTCCACAAGGTGTAGTTTGTACCATCTAACTTGCCTTCGCTGAAGGTTGGTGGACGAATCCTCAGTGTTTGAATAGCCGGTACAGCAGCACCACCTCCTGCACCGCTTCCTGATGCGCCAGAACTGCTTCCCGGAGTCGACATCGTTTCTCTTTGCTGTTGAAGCCTTTGCCTCTTGCACGCTCTCCGATCTCTAGAGCCCCCTGGGCTCTGATACCATGTAAAATATTACACGGCGCAGCGAACAGAATCTGAGAAAGAGATAGAGAGTACACAACAGATAAGAGGAGAATCAGTAAATTCTTTAACTTCAAACAACTGATACAAAGATGGCTCTGTCCACCCGTGCGCTTCCACTGAGTGAAGCTTAGATGGCGATCTAGACAGAAGATAGGTGAAGAGCTTAAGGCTAGCTGGAACAACAACTCTGACTGGGTGAAAGATAAGTGTAAGATGGCTGCGAAGGGGTTTAGCTTTTATAGCCCGCGAAGGTCGTTAGGTCGGCCTACTGACCGACCTACCATATGAGCCTCCACTAGTCGGCCAGGGAATATTCCAGGGAATATTCCCTTTACCATCGGGCCGGGGGCGCTGCCCCCGGACCCCCGCCAGGGGGGCCGCTGGCCCCCCTGGGACCCCCCAGCCAGGGGCCGCTTCCGCGGCCCCCGGACCCCACAATAGGGGCCCCTTTTAACTCCCTTACCACGCAACTCAATGCAATGTGCCTCGAGTTGCTACCAGCTTAACCACTCCGTCTAACCCAAAGATTAGACCCACAACAGTCACCTTTTTGCCATCCGGTCACATAGACCTCATCTGATATACAAGTCAGGACTCAACCAATGTCCGGGCTCACATTTGGCTTCTCCTCATAATGGGGGCCTTACAACTTTGAGCACCATGGATCATTGGTAGCACCTAATGAGGGTGGGGCATTGATCATATCTAACAATGAGTGCCAAAGGACCAAAGTGCCTATGTGGAAAGACAAGATGGAGTTGACCCCTGTCATAGCCCGACAACCCTTTGAAAAATGGGGCATCGATTTTATTGGACCTATCAGTCCTACGGCACAGTATTCCCAAGCTCGCTACATCATAGTGGCAAACAATTATCTAACGAAGTGGGAAAAGGCACGAGTCACGAGGAAGAATGATGCTAGAACCACTACAAAGTTCTTGTGGAGCAGGTCATTTCACTGTTTGGCTATCCAATCGAACTTGTAAGCGACCAAGGCACGCACTTCATTAATGAGGTGATTTCCCACCTGCTCTCTACCTTCCTAATAATTCATCGGAAGTCCTCTCCCTATTACCCTCAGATTAATGGCCAAGCCGAATCCACGAATAAAATCTTAGTCAACGTGCTTACAAAGCTAGTGTCTACTTCAAGAAGTGACTGGGACAACAAGCTAATGGCGGCCTTGTGGGCCTATCGCACAGCTTATAAAACCGCTATAGGACAGACGCCTTTTAGGCTGACGTACGGAACTGAAGCCATTTTACCCTTAGAATTCTTCATCCCTAGCTTAAGGATAGCAATCCAGGAGCGTTGAGAGGGAAGAGAGGCTTGGACCCATCGCTTAGTGGAGTTAGAGAGCCTAACGGAGACCCAACTCCTCGCCACTCACTCTCTGATTTGTGAGAAGGCTCGACGAAAGATGTGGTTTGACAAGCATGTCAAACAGCGAGACTTTGAACAAGGGGACCTTGTTCTACTATACTCTATAAAAGGACATAAATAGAAGATGAAGTTTCGGGGGGTTGGGGCCTTTCAGAGTACGCATGATTGGTAGAATAGGGAATGTTGAGTTAGAGACACTTGAAGGCGAAGGAATAGGCTTTTTTAATGGTAGCCGCATAAAGAAGTACTATCCTCCTTCCCATCCATTACATGAGCCACCCATGCTAGAACCCCCAATGAACGTCTGCATGGCTACTATAACCAACCTTACAGATCAAGACGAAGAAGCAGTGGCACTGGCATATCTACGAATCATAGTCACAACAGGAGCGACGTATTCTTTCGATGCCTTGATTGATGAAGGTGCCAACTACAACATCTTGACGCATGACCATTGGACACGCATTGGTCAACCAAAACTACAGCCCACTAATGCCAAACTCGCCCCGTTTGGGGGCAATGCTTATTCACTCCTAGGAAAGTGCAAGATAGTCGTTTCTATCGAGTCTGAAAGTTTACCAACTTTCTTCCATGTGTTGCCTGACACTAAAGGAGCCGGTAATATGTCACTATTAGGTCGTACTTTCAAGAATCAAACAAACTGTAATGTGGATTACAACCTAAACCACATTCATCTTGCTATAGGCAATGTGCGTATAGTGACGACTTTCAGCAAGGGCTGTCCTGACTCCTCCACCATTATGAAGCCACCGGTAGAAACCCCTACGACCACGTTTCAACCCAAGCCTAAACAGAAGAAAACTAAGGCATCATGCCAAGCTCTCGACCCTAGGCCCAAACCCACCAAGAGTGCTCACAAGGCCAAGGAGTCCAAGCTTATATGGGTGCCAAAACGACAACGACCACATCCGGGTAGACCACCCAAACATGATTCTAAACGCCAAAATAATCAGCCAATCACGGTCTAAGAGGCAGTCTAGACGCTATCGACATAGACACACAACCACGCCGTGATGGATCTCCAAATATCTCTTGCGAGCACAAGGATACTACGAGGGCAACCCCTGGATTTCGGTGCCCAAAAATGGCAAGTTTAAAAGCTCATCTACAAGCATTCTCACCCCAGTAAGGGAGGCTTGCACACATGGTGCCCAGGGAATAGTCAGCAAACCATTGCCCGCTGTGGCTAGTAAGCCCCAGCTCATCTATTGACCAACGCAAACACCACAAGCCTTACACTTACCTAATCCAGAGAACTTAAATACCCCCATGACTGCTCACTCAGAACCCAGCACAACTCCTATGCTCCCAGAGCTTCCTACAGCACCTCAAAGTGCTTCGGAGTGCAAAGCCACACCTATGACACCAATGATGGAGTCACCACTATCCAATCCATTTGCACCATTCCCACCAGCAGGTCTTAAACCTTCCTACGCGGTACGACCTTTCCTTTCCTTGGCCAAAGACCTCACCACGACTTCTAGGGATGACTTAGTAACCTACATCAAGATGTTGGACAAAACTTTCACTACATTCGCTAGAAGTTATGAGAAGCTAGACCTAGGTCTTCTTGACAAAACACTTGCTTCAGATGTTCGTGCATTACCATGCACTTGGGAAGAATACGAACTTATGACCTGTAAATTCCCCAAAATTGCTGCTGAACTGATAGCAAACGACGAAATCTCAAAGGAGCAAGCTGCCCTCAAAAGACTAATCACTTCATATCGTAAGCCTCCTCGTTCTCTTCCTGAGCATGAGTTGCAAGAGCTCACGCAGATGGCAAGCTCGCCATCTACGTTCTTGCAGCAGTGGTTTGCTCTGCGAATCCAATGGGAGAAAAAAGGTTGCCGAATAATGACCAATGCAGAGCAACGCAGGGCAATTAAAACCATCGAATATGACCCTACTTATGTGGCACCTATCTCGTTTAGGGTTTTGGCCATCACTCGCAACCAGCATTTAGACGACCATGTGCTCGCTCACCCTTACATTGACCAATTCCTTACGAAAGAGGAATTACATGTTGCAAGCCGCCTTAATACTGGAGATCTCTTTCACAATGTCTTGACCTACATCTCCCAAGTCTCCATCCAACCATCTGCTCTTGATTGTCATGCCCAACTCGAATACAATCCAAGCTTCTATGATTGGGGTTATTGGCTAAGTAAGTCAATCCACGAAAAATAGCATTTGCCTCGTACTTCCTGTGCTAATCCTAGGAAGGATTCCTTGAAAGATGGGGGGGAGCAATGTGAGAAAGAGCAGAGAAAAATGAGAGTCAGCAAAATGAGAGTCATGCTATCTAGCAGAATGTTATGATTAATTGAGTTTCAATGGAAGATACTGCAAAGGGAAAACAATAGCAATTGTTGCTGGCCTCTAAGCAAGTATACAAATTTTTGACACATACATTTTTCTCTCAAAATTGAGTTTTGTTATAAATAAGCCGATTTTTAAGCATTAATGTTGGCATGGTGTGTTGACAGGTAACCACCATGGCACGACAAGACAAAGGGGGAAAACTCCCATTTTCTGAAGAAGAGATGACCAATTTTGGCATCAGCATCGTCGAGACACGAGGATTCAGTCAATCCACCTTCAAGCACACGCTGAACCTAGATGACGCCATCTTGGAGGAACCTGCTGTCAAAGAATTGGTGGACAGATGCCACCTCCAGAAGTATGTGGAAAAGGTGGGGCAGGCCGTGGATTACGGCATGTGTGCTGAATTTCTGAGGAACTTTGACAAGGGCAGGAACTGTGGTACTGTCACAGTGAGGACAGGGAAGCAGGAAAGAAGAGTGGAAGTGCCCCTCAATGTGGCAATCATAGAGAAGACCTTGGGGCTTGTACCCAAGAAAGAGAGGCAGCCAAGAAGGGATGTTTAGGCCATGCTGGGGGTAAAGAAAGAAGAGGTGCACACCATGGATGGAATCAGCTTGGCTGACATCCCGGATCCAGCAGTGAAATTGCAAGCGAAGATGATCCACACACTCTTCTCGGGCCAAAGGTACAATGCATTGATGAATAGGATCGGGGTCCCGTTGTTAGAAAGCATCGTAGCAGGAGTCCCTGAGGAGGTAGACTGGAATGGGTTTGTGCAGAAAACCATTCAAAGCTCAGCTGCCCTTCTCACTCCAGCAGAAGCACCAGCAGCAAGAGGAGAATCCCCTGCCTCAACAGCACGCTCCATAAGGAAGAAACCTGCCTCAAAGGCGGCCACAATTAGATGAAGCAATGAAGGATGCTGGAGTCAGGGAAGAGCAAGCTGCACATCAAAGCCCACCGCATCAAACCCCACCTCACCACAAAGGAGAAGAATCAAGTGAAAGAATGATAAGTGACAAGGGAGAACAGGAGGTGCCGCCTACACAAGCAAGCAAACCAGAAGGACAAAAGAAAGGGGACAGGAGACAGAAGGAAAGGACTGAGGAATTAAGCAAAGAAGAACGAGCTGAAATCAAGAGGGCTCAAAGAGAGTCTAGGAGGGCTGAGGAAGAAAGAAGGAGGAACGAGGAGAAAGAGCTTGCAAAGATAAGCGAAGAATCAAAGAAGGTAAAAGAGGACAAGAAAAGAAGGGCGGAAGAAGAAGCTGAAGAGCAGAGACTGAAGGAGCTGGCCGAGTTGGCAGAGGCTACACGAAGATCTGTGGAAGAGACCCACGGGGGTGGAGAGCTCGAACCTGTGAGCCCCTGTCATAAATCCGAAGCTAGTTCAAGTGTGGAAGCAGCTCTAGTGGCTGTAGGAAAGGGCAAGTCCCTACTACATCCACTTCCTTCCTCTTTTGTGCCTGCAACGACTGAAACCATGACTGCAACCACTGTTGAGATATCGAGCTCTACTCGTGATACGCCAGGGTGACTGTTGAGTACTTATGTCACCGACTTGTCAGTTGCAGACGCGGTTGGTACACCGCCGATGAATAATAGCTACATGATAGCTATCCTTATCTACTCTAGTTCGTGGCTCAGTTAGTATGCCACCTTAGTTAGTTGAGTTTGGTTTTTGAGACCCATATAGGGTTCTTCTATTTCTTTGTAAGAGAGTTCTTTTGGCTTACACAACTAAGAAGAGGAAAACTGTTTTCAGCCTCCACCCGTGTGTGTCTTCCCCCATTGTGCAAGCAAGAAAGCTACAAGTGAGACTCATTCCTTCTCTCCCACAATCTTGTCATGGTATCAGAGCCTTGTTCATGGTAAGGAGCTCAAGAAAGCAAGCCAAGCTCACGGTGTTCTGGTAAGAGGAGCAATGTTGCTTTCATTTTCTGTTTTGGGACCAGATCTCTGTAGGTAGCACAGCCGGAAATTGCAAGAGTGCATTGTCTCAGGTTGAGACGCCCTTCGCGGTGAAGCAAGAGGGCAATATATGCTGCGGGGCCATTTCGGAGCCTGTTTTTTCGATTTGGGGCCATTTCGGGGCCTGTTTTGGAGGCGGAAGTTTTCTGCACGCACTCAGGAAAAGGCTCAGTTTTATGCTGTGCAGCCACTGTTCTACAGGTCGGTGAAAAGTTACTGTAGAAATTGCATCGTATGCTTGTGCGCAGAGACATTGGGAGTTACAGAATCATCCCTGTTGCCTGTTGATGCAAAATCGTCACTAGGAAGTGACTGTGTGGTCAAATACAACTTTCACCAGTTTTGCATATTTGCCCTTGTGAGGGTGAAGCTGTGTTTTTTGCAGTGACAGAATTTTTTGCAGTATTCTGTAATGGCGTTTGACTCTCTTTCACAGATTTTCACTGAAAAGCTTGACAAGAACAACTTCCAGGCATGGAAGTTTAGAATGACGAATTTCCTTATGGGAAAAGGATATTGGGAATTTGTTGCAGGAAATGAAGAAGAACCAGTTCTTCCTGATGTTCCCAATCAACAGCAAATGCAGGCATTCAAAGCATGGCATGAGAGAGCCATGAAAGTTATGTACTGGCTGTCTATAAGTATTTCAGACTCTATGATTGTGCATATTCAGGATGCAAGTACGCCAAAGGAGGCATGGGATACTTTGTCAAAAATGTATAGCACAAATACTCAAGCCAGGAAAATGCAACTCAAGCAAGAGTTGCATAATGTGCAAAGAGAAAATATGAGCATCAACGACTACCACATGAAGGTGAAGAAGATTGCAGATGCACTTGCTTCCATTGGGTCACCAGTGGAAGATGATGATTTAGTTTCTGTGACCTTGAATGGTCTAGGAAAGGATTATGCACAGTTTCGGACATCCATTTCAGTTCGTGAAAGATTTCCTGATTTTGAGGAGTTGATTGCTCTTCTGATTTCTGAGGAACAGAGAAATGGTGGTGCATCTTCTTCAGGAGGAACTTCAAAAGAAGCTGTCTTCTACTCAAATGCTGGAAGAGGTAGAGGCAAAGGTAGAGGAGGCCGATTTGGAGGCCGTGGTAGAAATCAGAATATGCAGCAAACTCAAGAAAACCAGTCCTATGGAGGAGGGCGTGGTAACTCTAGAGGCAGGGGGAGCCAAAGAGGTCGTGGTGGATGGCAAAGAGGTCAAAATGCAAACAGTAATGTTGAATGCTACTACTGTGGTAAAATGGGTCATATGGCTAAGGACTGCTATAAAAAGCAGAATGACATCATGAATGGAAAACTGCAACAAGGAAATTATGCATCTTCTAGTAGACAGGGTGATGACAGAAATGAGCATTTGTTTATGGTGCAGCACATGAACAATTCTGTGACAAGTGCAGAAGAAAGCAATGATGTATGGTATGTTGACTCAGGTGCATCAAACCACATGACAGGTCATACAGAATGGATGGAGGATGCAAGGAAAATGGAAAAACCAGGATTTGTGGAGACTGGTGATGATACTGCACATCCTATTGTGCAGATTGGAAAAATTCCTTTGTCTATGCATGATGGGAAAAAGAAATACCTGTCCGATGTATTTCATGTCCCGAATATCACCAAGAATCTGGTTTCTGTTGGTCAAATGGTTGAACAGGGCTTGCAGGTCAGATTTAATCCTCATGGATGCTTTGTTGAGGATATGAAAAATAAAGGTCGCTTGATAGCAAAAGGAAAGAAGAAGGGCAGAATGTTTACGTTGGATGCAGACATGTCTGAATTGAGTGCAGCAATGTTTGCACATGGGACCGGTGTAGTTGCAGATATTGATATCTGGCATAAACACATTGGTCATGTTAATGTACAGCGACTTAAATCAATGCAGGCCCAAAATATTGTTGCAGGTTTGCCTAAATTCAAGGTTGCAGAAATGCATAAGGTATGTGAAGCCTGCCAGTTTGGAAAACAGGCAAGGAAACCATTTCCTAGACATGTTCAAGAGAGTAAGAAGCCATTGGAATTAATCCACTCTGATGTGTGGACTACTAAAGCTGCATCTCTTGGAGGCTGTCATTATTTTGTCAGTTTTATTGATGACTATAGCAGAAAAGTTTGGGCGTATTTTATGAAAAAGAAAAGTGAAGTTTTTGGGCATTTCAAAACTCTTAAAGCTATGGTTGAAAAAGAAACAGGCCTGCAAATAAAATGCCTAAGGTCAGACGGAGGGGGAGAGTACCTCTCAAATGAGTTTGCAAGGTTCCTGCAGGAGCATGGCATAAAGCAGCAATATTCATGCAGTCATACCCCACAGCAAAATGGAATTGCAGAAAGAAAAAACAGACATATTGGAGAGGTGTCTCGTGCCATGCTCAATGAAAAAGACCTGCCAGATTTTTATTGGGCTGAAGCAGTTGCTACAGCAGTCTACATAATGAACAGGACTCCCACTGCAGCAATACATGGAATGACTCCAGAGGAGAGGTATACTGGTAGGAAACCAGATATTTCTCATTTGAAAATTTTTGGTTGCATTGCCTATGTACATGTGCCAGATGAGTTGAGATCCAAGTTGGATCCAAAAGCTGAGAAGTGCATCTTTATTGGTTACTCTCTGCAGCAAAAAGGGTATAGATGCTATAACCCTTCTACTTGTAAGTTTACAGTGAGCAGAGATGTTGTTTTTGATGAGATGAGTAGCTGGTATAAACCAGTAAATGTGATTGATGATGTAGATGCACAAAATGGTAATGCTGCACAGAATTCACAGCAGCAGTCACAAAATATTAGTGGACCTGGAGCGTCCTCTAGCAGTGGTTCACATTCTTCGCCATGGACAGGCAGATTGAGATCAGGAGAATCTTCTCAAAGTAATACAGATAGTGGTATGCAGGTATCACGAAAAGGAAAAGAGAAGGTTGATCAGCCCATGTTTGATGTGAATGCAGGTCACTCTTATGTGGATGGTGAATCCAGTGGCTCAGAACAGAGCATTGATGATGAGTTGGGTATTCCTTCTATTGTTACACCTGGAGTAAGGAAGACCAGGGATGTTTTGAGAGCACCTGGGAGTGAACCCACTTTGCGCAGGTCTACCAGAGTTAGGTATCCTGTGGATAGGCTGAAATATGATGGATTTACAGCCATTCACTATGCATATATGGTCAAGGTGATACAGGAACCAGAACCCACTTCTTTTGAGCAAGCCATGGGAAAAGAAAAATGGGAAAAAGCCATGGATGAAGAAATGGATGCCTTGGAAGCAAATGCTACATGGGAATTGGTACCTTTGCCTAAAGGTAAGAATGCAATTGGCTGTAAGTGGGTTTATAAGGTGAAGCACAATGCAGATGGTTCTGTGAACAGATACAAGGCAAGATTAGTAGTCAAGGGGTATGCACAAACATATGGCATTGACTATGAAGAAACATTCAGTCCGGTTGCAAGGATGGCAACCGTAAGAGCAGTCATTGCTATGGCTGCATCAAAGGGATGGTCTTTACATCAGATGGATGTAAAGAATGCCTTCTTGCATGGTGATTTGCAAGAAGAGGTCTATATGGAGCAGCCACCAGGTTATGTGCATGCTGTTCATCCTGAGTTTGTTTGCAGGTTGAAGAAAGCTTTGTATGGATTGAAGCAAGCACCTAGAGCATGGTCTGACAAGATAGGACAGTATCTTGTCACTATTGGCTTTCAGATTTCCAAGGCAGATTTCTCACTTTATGTGAGAAAAACAGAGAAAGATATTATGCTACTTGTCATTTATGTTGATGATTTGATTATGACAGGTGACAGTGATGAAGATATCCTTCATGTGAAAATGCTATTGAAGCAGAAGTTTGAGATGAAGGATTTGGGAGAGCTGCGTTATTTCTTGGGCATTGAGGTGATTAGATCACCAAGTGGGATACAGCTCTTGCAGAGGCAGTATGGATTGGACATGCTGTCCAAATATGGGATGACAAGCTGTAAGCCTATTTCAGTTCCTTTGGAGCAAAATGTGAAGCTGAGCGCAGATGCAGGTGAGCTTCTGGAAGACCCTACTATGTACAGACGCATAGTAGGAAGCTTGATTTATATGAATTTTACCAGGCCAGATTTGAGCTATGTTGTTGGATTGGTAAGTCAGTTTATGCAGGCTCCAAGGAAATCGCATTTGGATGCGGCTAGACGCATACTCAGGTATGTGAAGTCCACATTGCAGTATGGACTATTTTATGAGACTGGGGTTCAGATACAGCTGCATGGATACACTGATGCTGATTGGGCTGGTAGTATTTCTGATAGACAATCTACCAGTGGATATGTGTTCTCTTTTGGGAGTGCTGTAGTCACTTGGAGCAGCAAGAAATAGCCTACAGTTGCCTTGTCAAGCACAGAGGCTGAGTACAGGGGTGCAGCAATGGCTGCATGTGAGGTAGCTTGGTTGCATAAGCTACTTTATGATATGCATCAGCCTACAGATGGGCCGGTTGTCATTTATTGTGACAACATGAGCAGTATACATTTGGCAAATAACCCAGTCTATCATGCTAGAACAAAGCACATTGAGGTGCATTATCACTATGTGCGGGAGAGGGTTTTACTAGGTCTTATTGATCTAGTTTATGTCAGCACAGAGGATCAGATAGCTGACATATTCACGAAGGCATCGGGTGCAGAGAAGCTGTGCAAGTTCAGAGACCTGCTTGGTGTGCAGGAATTGGGATTGAGCTCGAGGGGGAGTGTTGAGATATCGAGCTCCACTCGTGATACGCGAGGGTGACCGTTGAGTACTTATGTCACCGACTTGTCAGTTGCAGACACGGTTGGTACACCGCCGATGAATAATGGCTACATGATAGCTATCCTTATCTACTCTAGTTCGTGGCTCAGTTAGTATGCCACCTTAGTTAGTTGAGTTTGGTTTTTGAGACCCATATAGGGTTCTTCTATTTCTTTGTAAGAGAGTTCTTTTGGCTTACACAACTAAGAAGAGGAAAACTGTTTTCAGCCTCCACCCGTGTGTGTCTTCCCCCATTGTGCAAGCAAGAAAGCTACAAGTGAGACTCCTTCCTTCTCTCCCACAATCTTGTCAACCACCACACAACCCACACCTCCCCTCGACATGGCACAGCTAATGAACATGGTGCAAATGCTAGTGAGCAAAGTGGCTGAGATCGTGCCAGGAACCAGATTGAAAAGGCCCGCTACCACAGATGCAGAGTCACGGCAAGACCCTAAAGGACAAAGGCTGGAGGCATCAACCACCACACCCCATACTCCCATGCCTGCCGACACTGACTATGACACATATGTGGTTGAGCTACTGGCACAACTAGACAAGGCGAAGGAAGAGAAGAAAGTGGCCTTGATGGAGCTAGAAAAAGAAAAAGAAATGTCAACTGCTCTTAGGCT
The DNA here is from genome assembly GCF_053477565.2 of Lygodium microphyllum. Classification (NCBI taxonomy): domain Eukaryota; kingdom Viridiplantae; phylum Streptophyta; class Polypodiopsida; order Schizaeales; family Lygodiaceae; genus Lygodium; species Lygodium microphyllum. The sequence continues at coordinate 7,871,111 of NC_141143.1, read as the reverse complement.
AGAAGTTTCAAGGCAGGGAGTCGACCGACGAAGAGAAATGAAGGCCCTGCAGGACCAGTTAGTAGCAAAAACAAAGGAAGCTCAGGACAATGAAAGCCGCCTGAGACAAAAGAATAACCTAGTGGAAGAGCAAAGGATTCTAAAGCTACTAGTGCAGCAATACAATGATCTACAGCAAAAGGTCACTCGAGTGGAAATGCTAAGACAGGAGGTTCAGGAAGGCGAAGCCAGTATACCACAAGAACATACCATGGAGATCCATTTGTGGCAGGAGCTACAAGAGCAAAACAGATTAATAAGTGAAATCAAGTTTCTGAAGAGTGAAGGGCCAGGAGTCTCAGCAGCAGATCAAAAATGGCTACAAGATGAAGTGCAAAGATTACAAGATGTGCTGGAGACCTCCCAGGAAGATATAGAGGCCCTCATGGCCATGGCTTTCAATCAAAAAAGGCTATTCCTTTGCTGAGATCCAAAGCCAAGAGCAGCTGGTGCAAGAAAAATCAGAAGTACTGGCCAAGGTGCACCAAAGGCTCAGCATTGTAGATCAAGCCAAAGGGATTGCTGAAGAGCAACTGGCTCAGAAGTTAAGAGAAAGGAACCAGTTGTGGTTTTTAACAAATGAACAACAAACAGATAGTAACCACCCTGGCGAGACAACTGGAGGAAGAGAGAAAAAGGATGGAGGAAAGAGCTATGGATTGGGAAAGTAATAATTTTGACAGGGTGAGGACTTGACCGAACGCTTGGCAGTGGCAGAATGCGAAAGAATGCTTGCAGAAGCCAGGGTTGAAGCTGCTGAAATAACTACTAAAACACAGCGGTAGGCCTTCCTCTACACGGTACTCCATGTCACACAAGCTGAGAGCGATGATCCAGTGGAAAAGGTGAAAAGAAAGTTGGAGCTAACCACCTGAGCTCTATGATATGGTCTTCAAGAGCAGGAGGTCCCAACGAGTACAGGGATCACTAAGGAGCAACAATTCCGCTACTTACGCTGTACGGACCTTTCCACTACTGAGCTCAAAGAGCTAGGTTTTGAGGAGCATGAACAGCCATCACCACCACCACCAGTCATGCCATCTATGGTTGAGCGACATGTCGAAGAGGGTCCAGATTTCGAGCAAGGTGATGAAGAAGAGCAACAAATAACGCCGAGTCTGCCTCAACCTGATCTCCCACAGGAAGAACCTGCAGATGCCCATTTGCCTGAGCGTATAGTTGCAGCAAGGAGGAGAAGACAAGAATTAGCTAAGGAGGCCCAACGCCGAGCAGGCACAATTCCAAGACAACTTCCTAAAGAGCCCATGCCACTAAGAGGTGATGCACATCCTGTAGACTGGCCCTAGGAGTTGGTCATTTGGCATCAGCGAGAGTTCCATAAAAGGCCGTTTGAGCTTTCATTTTCTTTCCCACGCTCTATGGACCGGGTCCTGCCTCTAGGAGGCTTAGCCAAGATCAAGGATCTGGCTAATGAACTTGCAAATAGGTGGGTAGAAGAGAGGAGCATGATAATGACTAGGTGGCAACAAGAGCCACAAGATTACTGGGAAGATAAGGTCAATATGGTTCCCAAAACCGTCCAAGGCTACGAAGCACAACCGAAATGGCGGAGGAGGATTTGGGACACCAATTTTAATGCATGGACCACCTTTTGCAGTTCACTCCCCGAAGAGCGCAATGATCCTATCTACATGCCCTACCCCCGTAGGCATGGAGTGGACTATGATAGAGACTTGCATGGGGATTACGACTTCCCAAAATTATATAATGTAAATGCTAGGAGCCCTAAGGAATGCTTAGTGTTTAGGATAGAAGATATACTTCCTTCTATAAATCGTTTCCTTGTAGACTTCTCTTCCTACCCAAATCCAGCATTTTTGACCACTTGTAATTACCTCCGACTTATTAAATTCCTGCTACTCCAAAAACCCACAGCAGAGGAAGCCCATCTCCCCCCACTCTTCTTTGATATCAACCTAGGAATAGATAGTAGAGCTATGACTAGGTTAATGATGCGGGCTACTCTCCTTCCTTCCTTCTGTCTAGAGCTCTTAGAAAATATGAGTGACACCTGCTTCACAAGGTGTAATCACCCTTTCTTGTCAACCACTCCTCTGAGAGCTAAGGCTGATATTAAAGAATACCTACAAAGTCGTGCATTCTTATCTCAATGCCTGCGAGCGACCGCCCCGTGATTAAATGGGTGTGATATGCATTGACAATTGTACTCCCTCTCTCATTCTCAAAAAAAAAAAAGCAAAGAGAGAAAAAGCCACAAGGAAACAAAGACAAGGTGACTGGAGAGAAAGACAAGAGCAAAAAAATAGCAAAGCTGAAAGATGAATCTACTACTAAGCAAGTTAACAAGGAGAACACTTCACATGTGCTTGCAATCTCCCTTCATTATTATTGTGCACCACACTCACTGCATCTAGGGTTCTCCCTAGCCCCTTCCCCACTTCACACTTAGGGCACATCAAGGGCAGGACTTTCAGACCTGTCACCCTAAGTTTTGCACCGCACCCCCAATGACGCATGAATTGGGTCCTCAAGTGTGGGACATTACCAAGGGCTTGCCCAAGGTTAGACCCAGCTCCCAGTTCCACTAGCACGGGCACCATGCACTACATAGTGAGACATACATACCCCCTAGGAAGTGCACAACTTTTCTTGCAGGTTATGTTCGTGTTTCAAGAACTGGCTGCTTGGCTAAAGAAGATCATCCACTACATCCTCCAATGACAAGGAATTTTTCCATGAGTCGGATATGACTCCATTACTGCAACTTCAAGAGCTTCGCTACGAAGGTCTAAATGGCTCAATAGATTTTATGTTGCCAATCATCCACCTACTAATGGGCTGCCATGACTGAACCAAATCAAGCAAAAGGAAAACCCAGTGATGGATCTGCTATTGGCATAGATCTTGGAACCTCATTGTCGAACTATCCATGCCCAACGCCTCAAGATCTACAGATCGCTTATTGATTCCACAAGCTTGAAGACCTTCAACTCAAAACTGAAGACTTTCAACTCAAAGACAAGGATCTTCAATCAAAGCAACAGATTTTCAAGGCAAACAGCGTTCGGGGGGTTTCTCCAGAATAAATCCCTCCAATACCATCCTCCTAAGGGATTGCTTATTGCTTCAAGTGTTTCGGATACTCAAAAAACGACCAGCTACATAAGGGGAGCCACAATTGTGTGTGAAATCCCGAGTATTTTTATGAAGTCTGAAGCACGTCGAAATCTCTCCTAGTCATCGTCATCAAACTCCATTACCTCTCATTCACAAGCATCAGTGTCATCTACCCACCAGTTCCACCTAGCAACAACATCATCTATCTCACTACTTCCCACCACAGTGCAATGGGATTGGCACTTGGCTAGGAGAGGGGTAATGTTTACTGCAGCACAGAGGAGCGGAAAATGGAAAAAAGGAAATAGAAAAAGGCGCAGGACAAAAGGAAGAAAAAGGCGTCTTAACCGGTAACCAGACCCTAAAAAAATTAAAAGCACGGGCACGACCCTCAAGAAGTCTTAGAGTCGCCCAAGGAAAGTAAAAGAGTAAAAAGCACACCATTAAGTATTAAAGCGCTCCCGAATCCTTGTAAAAGAACGCCAGGCTCACTCCTATGCAAATTGTATGCATTAGTTGGGAATAGGATAGACTAGAACGGTGGGAAATGAGAAATGGGCCTAGGCTAATGACCGGCCATGTAAAAAAGGGGATGACCGCCCATGAAAAGTAGGGTTTTGTATATAAAGTTGAAAAGTGAATGAGAAGCTCATTCTTGTGTGTGGCCAAAGCTTCTTCTTCTTCTTCTCTTGTTTCTTGCCTTCTTTCTTGTGCTTGAGAGAGGGATTGAGAGAGTGTGAGGGAGTGATTGTGTGAGAGTGAGGGATCTTGGAGAAGAAGCTCTCCATCTTCTCTCTTCATCTTCCCCTCTTCTCTTCTCTTCTCTTGTCTCACATGTGGCTATGGAGGATGAAGCTCATGGGAGAGGCAAAGAAGTTGCTTGAGCTTGCCTCAAGGATCGTGGAGCTACTGGTGTGCAAGAAAGAGGAGGGTACTCGATCCAGTATCAAGGTAAGCTCACTACACCCGTGAAGTAGACATTGCGCGTCGGCTATGTGAGAGGTAGCCATGGCCGCTCGGTTCGAAACACTTGAGCAATAAGTGGTCCGTAGGTCTCGGGGTAGAGCTTGTAGCTCCCCTTCAAAGAGGAAGGGAGAGAAACAAGGACAAGAAGAGGGAGAGAGAGGAGAAAGGAGGAGAAGAAGAGGGAGAGAGAAAAGGAGAGGAAGAAGGAGAAGAAGAGGGAGAGAGAGGAGAAGAAGAAGAGGGAGAGGGAGAGAGAGAAGGAGAAGAAGTAAAACAAGAGTGAGAGAGAAAGAGAGAGGGAGAGAAGACTATGAGATGGAGAGAGTGAGATAGAAGGAAAACAAATTGGGGAGAGGGTAAAAGAAGAAGAAGAGTTATACATGTTTGAAGTCACATTGATTGGCCTTAGATTCCTTATGAACCCTTGTACCACTTCCTTCTGCCAAGGCAAGAGCGGTAGATTTACCTCAAGGGTTGCAAGACCAAGAACGCACAAGGATGGCACCCAAGAGACGAGCTACAAGGAACATGTGCTAAAGTTGCAAACAGAGCTAGGAACATATCCAATGCAAGCGGAGACATGAATACCACCAGCCCGCCAACAAATATAGCTCATATCCAGGTTGTTCCAAGATTTAGATTCTTCACACACATCTTGAATTCTTAAATAGAGGTAGAATTGCATGCACAAAATAGGTAAAAGTCATTAGTGTTACATTAGATGAGTAATAGGAAAGGATACTGAAAAGCAAGTAACAATAGATGATGCATTGAAGGAAAATTGCATAAAATATAAGAAGAAACGTGTCAAGGTTGCATAGGAATATTGCATCAATTTTAACATACATTGAAGTGCTTGAATTCAAGTTTTGTATGATAGCCTTGAAATTGTATGATAAAGGTAAAAGTTGTCTTAAAGAGAAGATGGGCAAGTTAGACCCTAATCCGACGTACCACGAAAAACATAAATGCATATATTCGCCATTAAAGGGCTTAAGATGGGTTGATCTTCTACCCTAAATAGGTAGCCTTGATTAATAAAGGTCAAGGTGAAATCACATAGATCATTAAAAGGATCTAGAAGATAACCGTTAAAGTTGTTCCTTGAGCAACCCTAGATCCCAAGGGGGAGAGTAAACCCTAGGGAGGCAGTATATCAAGACTGAAAATGATTTAAGTAGGGACATGCTAAGTTCCAATGCAACGGTGGCTTAAGGGACTTGTTGAGATGGTTTACCATTGATGTTTCTAATGAGGGTTGACCTTGTTTGAGATGGAAAAGAGGTTAGTAAGCAGAGTGGTTACTTGCTAGATTAGAAAAGGATGTTTTCCTAGTTAAAGGATGTTAGGCCGGTTGTTTTAGCTTGATTGTTTCCGAAAGGATACTTAAGGATTGGTTGTGGTTTTGGATGAATATCCAAGTGACTATATTTTCATGGCGAGAACTGTAAGGATAAATTGCCATGGGATCAAAAGGGATGTTTTCCCTAGTAAATGTTATTAGGCTGGTTGCTTCAGCTGTGGATGATTTCCTAAAGGGATAATTAAGGAAGGATGGCGCTAGCTACCCCCCGCAAACCGCCAAACCCTAACTAAGGGGGTTATGAATCTGCACTGCGATAATGTGGACCAAACCCACCACGAGAAGTCTCTCCGTGGAAATTACTTGGCGTAGGAGGACTCTTGGGTGCCAGGGGGGCTCTGGTTGTAAATCCCAATGCCTCCGGACCCTACACAAGTGTTCAATGTGACTTGAGATGGGATCTTGAGGCCTTGATACTAGTTACAAGGCAGAATCTTGGTAGGATAAACCTTTGGGTTTTTATTCCCGGGAGATGGAAGGATTTTTCTGCAGAGGTAAAAAGGGACACTTAATTCTCCTGTATGGGCGGGAGGCAAACATTAATCTGAAGATAAGTTAAGTGTTTGATCTTGTTTTATCTTGTCTTAGTGTCTGTGCCCTAAATTACGTAAAGGAACCTGTGATTAACGGGTTAATTAAGGAAGTTGCTTTTATGTGTCAAACATAATGGGGGAGGTAATTAGATAACTAAAACAACCCCCGAGGGAAGCGTGGTGAATGTGACCATCGGGTCCATCCTACAGCAGGGTGGTCTCAGTTAGCCGAGAGCTTTCCTCAATGGAATTTATTTGATGCGAACGTTTGATAGACAAGGACCTTAGAACTTGTAAGTTAAAAACGTGATTCATACTATTTTAGGGGATCAGAATGGTGTTGGGGTAAAGGCGCCTCCGCCGTGCCACCCCGTGTATTACTACACTGACAGTACCCACCACTGCACATTGCAGGTGGCGGGCACCCATCACCATCACACTTATTCTTTATTCTTTCAGTGACTAGTGAATAAAGGAAGGCCCGGTCACACATTGTGACTGTTGGAGTTCCCATTTGTCTCTCTCTCGCTTTTCTTGCTCTTGCTCTCCACCATAGCTCATGCATGGTCTTTCGATCCTCTCATCCCTTTCATCTGGTATCAGAGCTTGGCTTCTGATTGCTCGAGCTCTTCTCGGTGCTTACTTAGCTTCACATCGACTCCCTTCTTACATTGGATCTCCATCCCAGCACCCATATCCGATCTCCCCAAGCTCCTGTCACTCCCCGGCTTCTTGAGCACCTTCCCGGCCTATTGAGGCACCTACAAGGCATTGGTACTGAGGTATTTGATCATTCTTTCAGGGTTTTATTTCAGTCTACAGGTTGCAAACAGCAAGGGCAGCCATGGCTTCAAACCCTTGAAGCTTATTCCCCTCATATTGTGCCTTACACCTATCAAAGAGGCTTGTCATAAGCCTTTGATAGGCCCTTCTTGAGCCCCCCATTACCCCTTTCAGCCCACGTGGAGTAGCAGCAAGTTCAGCATCAACAAGGTAGATTGCACCATTTTTCCAAGCTGTTAGCACTCATCTACTTCAGCTCCACACTTGGCCATTGTTTCATGCTCTCTACCTTGATCAAGAGGGCTATTAAACTTCATGTTTGATGTCATTCAAGCTTTGGGCATTGGTCTTGATCATTCGGGGCTGATTTCTTCAAATTTGGGACTGTCATAAACTGTCATAACAGGCTGAAAATAGGGCAACAACATTGGCATTAGCATTTGTTGCTTACACTCCATTCCCATTGTGCTATTTGATGCCCGTATGCGGCCTACTTGATGCCCGAATGATTTGGGAATGTATGCATTTTATTTGCCCATGATTTGGCATTGTTGTTGGGCTGGAAATTGACAGTTTTGGACTATTTAGAGCTGTTGTACATGAGCGGGCTGAAGCTCATTTGTCACATGTATTGCTTCTCTATCGATACCGGATGTATGCTATGGGTTATGCTATGATGTATTACACTTTGGGGATTGACTTCAAACTCATGATTGTGATTCTAGAATGCTTTTGAGCATCACATTTACTCCATTGTTATTGGTTTGTCATTGGCAGTTTGGTCGACTTGACTGGCATTTGGGCCGCTTATGCCTATTGTCTGTACTTGACGGATAAGCTCTATGCATTACATGCTTTGGTCCGTGGCTGATGCCTCTTAGTTCATCCATGCTTGACAGATATTTTGGAGCTCTGATTTGGATGTTTTGAGCACTTCTGACTCACAAGGATATTGACTTTGGGTTGCTACTGGATGTATTGACTTGACAGAGATCTTGCCATTAGGATTATGTCTTGCTCAGTGGTTGCTACAATAGTTGCTTCATGTATGTCATGCTCTCTTGGATGCGTCTGATGCATTGACTTGGTCACTTGCCACTAGTACTTTGTCTTGGGTTGTTTGAACTCTTTAGCTCGCCTGTACACCGTTTGTGCAAGTGGGAGCATAGTGTATGCATGACAGACTTTGAGCAGTTCATGTCTTGGAGCAGCTTACGACTTTGAGCAGATGTTTTTTGAGACTTTGGGATTACCCTCCGACCTTTGGATGTTGCATTGATGTATGTCTTCGTCTCCGGATTGCTTATGAGCTAAGTTTCTTACTTTGGATCTGCTTTCATTTTGGGTAGACACCTATTTGTGTCAGGTTTTGGTAGTTGCAGGTACATCTTGCCTAGATTGTCTAGGGGTGTGCCTCTTCCTAGTAGATGCTATTTGACATGTCTCGGTGTTAAGCTCATGTATTTTCACTATCATTTGGCTTTGCTTTGTCCTTTTCATGCTGGCTTTGGACCTAGCATTGTCTAGTTGACTTTGGATCCAGTTTTGGGACAGTTTGCTCTCATTATTGCAGGTCTGTAATTTATTACAGCAAGCATTTATTGATGGACTGAGCTGTATTTTTCATGCTGAAATGTCCTAATTTGGTGTATTGTACCTCGTACTTGGTGGGCAACAGCTTCTCAATCAGTTTCCTAGTCATTTTGCCTTAGATTTATTGGTTTTTTTGGCTGTTTACAGCAGAAAACAGCAAGCAGTTTTGAACTTCTCTCCATTTACAGCCTGCATTGTGGCTTCGTCTTCGACTGATAATGCCATATTTAATATTAGAAGTTGGATGGTACCAACTATGGCTATTGGAAGAGCCAGATTTGGCAGGTCTTGGTGCAGAAGAACCATGTAAAGCCACTTTGATTGAGCAAGCAGTAGACTCTAGGTATGAGCGATGATGACTGGTTTGACTTGGATGCATATTGCAAGTCCACAATCATACTCTCTTTGACTGAGCAGGTTCATTTTAATGTAGTGGATGAGGCACAGACTGCATGGCAGTTATGGAAAAAGATCAAGAATCTTTATGATAAGAAGAGCCCGGCTAGTTAGATGTATTGGCTCAAGCAGCTCATGGATCTGGGCATGAAGGAGAATGCGACGATGTCTGCTCATTTGAGCCAGTTCCATGTGATCTTGAAGAATCTGACATCACAGGGTATCACATTTCCCGATGAGGTGACCCCACTCTTTTTGCTTGGAACTCTTGGAGAGTCATGGGATGTCTTTCGTACTGCCTTGTGTGCTCTTGCTACTGAGCTGAAATTGTCTGATGTAGAGAGTGCTCTTCTGCAGGAAGAGATCAACAAGAAGAACTTGGATGTCTCTCGTGTTTCTCATGCTTTGACAGTTAGAGGCAGGAATGACAGGAATGACCGTGGGAATGGCCGTGGCCAACTCTCAGAAGGGTCGGTCCAAATCTCGTGGAAAGTCTCATAGTAAGTCGCGTGGGCGCAATGCTAATGTCACTTGCCATCATTGTGGGAAAAAGGGCCATATCAGACCATAGTGTCATGAGTTGCGCAATGAGAAGCGCAAGGACAAGGGGAAGGATAAAGTGCCAAACCATTCTGGGGTAGACTTGTACTGACCAGAGGTGCCAAGGCTGGCAGCCTCTATCCTCTTGTAGTGGATGGTCCTACAATTGATCATGTTTTGTCAGTCGTTCTATCCCACATGTATCACTTTGGCATGCCCGTTTGGGGCATATGTCTTTGAAGGGAATGAAAATGCTTTCTGGTTTGCAGTATCTTCCGCCTTTAGACTATGCATGTTTTGACTCGTGTGATCATTGTCTTTATGGTAAGCAGAATAGGTCTACGCATAAGAAATCGGGTAGGCCACGCATGAATGAGCCCTTGGCTTTGGTGCATTCTGATGTTTGTGGGCCCATGCCTTGTATGTCTATGGGTGGTGCGAAGTACTTTGTTACCTTCATTGATGATTTTTCTAGGAAAGTGTGGGCTTATCCTATAAAGCAGAAGTCCAATGTCTTGTCAGTCTTTCAGCGTTGGCTTGCTCTTGTTGAGAACCAGACTGGGTATAGGCTAAAATGCCTTAGGACTGACAATGGGGGAGAATATGTCTCACGTGCTTTTGAGCAGTTGTATGATGACAGGGGTATTAAGCGTCCCAGTTGACCGCCCCTTACACCCTACCCCAGAATGGTTTGGCTAAGCACATGAACAGGACTATTTAGGAGCATGTGTACTCTATGCTTAGCCATGCAGACCTACCACAGAGCTTTTGGGCTGAGGCAGTTAGTACAGCTGCGCATGTCATAAACCGATCGCCTTCTAATGGTTTGGATTTTCAAGTTGCAGAGGAAGTTTGGGCTGGTAAGCCACTCTCTTATGCGCATCTCCTTGTCTTTGGATGTGAGGCATTCTGCCATGTGCCCAAGGACAAGAGGAGTAAGTTGGATCCAAAGAGCATTAAATACATCTTTCTTGGCTATGGTGATTCAGGAGAGATGGGCTATCGCATATGGGATCCGCAGGCGTGGAAAATAGTACGCAGCCATGATGTAGTTTTCCATGAACACAAAATGCATAAGCAGCCTGAGAAGGTGGTTGAGATCCGTAGAGTGATCTTTTAGGAGGAGCCTCGGGCTCTAGCACAGTCAATAGTACAGCCTGCAGCAGTTCCTACATAGGGTCAGGGTGTTGGATAGGTAGTAGAGCCTACGGTGAGACGGTCTACTAGAGATAGACGTCCACCTGATCGCTATGATCCCTCTATGCAGTATGTCTCGTTGACGGATACAGGAGAGCCTCTCACCTATGATGAGGCTATGCGCAAGGGTGACAGTCACTCTTGGGAGAGGGCTATGCAGTCTGAGATGGACTCCTTGCATAGGAATATGACTTGGGATCTTGTTGCCTTGCCTAAGGCCAAAAAGGATTTGCCATGCAAATGGGTGTATAAGCTGAAAAGTATCCCTGGGCACCCCAAGCCGGCCTATAAGGCTAGACTTGTAGCTAAGGGTTTTAAGCAGGAGCATGGAGTTGACTTTGATGAGGTCTTCTCTCCTGTCATCAAGATGACTACCCTACGCTTGGTCTTGTCCTTGGTCGCGCAACTTGACTTGGATCTTTATCAGATGGATGTTAAGACTGAATTCTTGCATGGGGATTTGCATGACGAGATCTATATGGAGCAGCCTAAGGGCTTTGTAGAACATGGCAGGGAGCACCTAGTATGCAAATTGAAGAAGAGTCTTTATGGCCTGAAGCAGGAACCTAGGGAATGGTATCATAAGTTTGATGCCTTTATGCAGTCACAGGGCTACAGCAGGAGTGCTATGGATCCGTGTCTTTACACAAAGAAATCCCGTGATGGCAGTTTGCTGATTTTGGTTCTCTATGTTGATGACATGTTGATAGCAGGGAAAGCTCGTGCAGAGCTTGATGCTCTGAAAGCTCAACTCAAGAAGAGCTTTGAGATGAAGGATCTAGGATAGGCTTCACATATTCTTGGGATGCTCATTAAGCATAATAGGCATCAGGGGCTTTTGTATCTCTCACAGCGGGAGTACATCCATAAAGTCCTTGAGCGCTTCTGCATGCAGGACGTAAAGCCTGCGGGCCTGTCCTTTGCCTTCTCATGTGAGGGTTTCATAGGCCGATTGTCCACAGACAGATGAGCAGAGGGCCGAGATGGCCAAGATCCCTTATGCATCAACAGTGGGCAGTCTCGTGTATGCCATGATAGCCACTCATCCAGATATTGCGCATGCAGTTGATGTTGTGGTGTGTTATATGGCTACACCTGGCAAGAAGCATTGGGATGCCGTGAAAGGTATCATGAGGTACCTGAATGGCATTGCAAATATGTCTATGCTATGGCAGCCAGGATACAGGGGTCATGGGTTACATTGACTTTGACTATGCAAGACATGCAGATAGTAGGAAGTCCACTTCTGGCTATGTGTTCACTTATGCTGGAGGGGCTGTTTCTTGGATGTCCAGGGTGCAGAAGTATACAACTTTGTCTACCACTGAGGCCAAGTATGTTGCAGCCAACTAAGGCTTGCAACGAGGCTATCTGGCTAGGCCCTCTTGTTTCTGACCTTGGGATTGATGTTGTTTCTACACTGCATTCAGATTCTATGAGTGCCATTCAGTTGGCTAAGACGAAACATATTGAGGTGAGATATCACTTTATTTGGGGTGTCATGGAAGACAGGTCTGTTGACCTTATCAAGATCTCCACTGACATCAATCCTGTAGATCTACTCACGAAAAGCCTCACTATTGATCGCTTTGCCTTCCTTAGGAGATTGATGGGCATTGAATGAGATGTTGCCTTTCCTCATCCCTTGTACCTATGTACATTTGTACTGTCTTTTCTTTTCTTTTCTATCTCACTAGGGCAGATTCGCCTTTAAGTGGGAGGTTGTTGGGGTAAAGGTGCCTCCGCCATGCCACCCCGTGTATTACCACACTGACAATACCCGCTGCTGCACACTGCAGGTAGCGGTCGCCCGTCACCGTCACACTTATTCTTTATTTTTTTAGTGACTAGTGAATAAAGGAAGGCCCAGTCACATATTGTGACTATTGGAGTTCCTATTTGTCTCTCTCTTTCTTTTCTTGCTCTTGCTCTCCACCATAGCTCATGCATGGTCTTTCGATCCTCTCGTCCCTTTCAAATGGGACTATGCCCTACGGACAAAGAGGTCGAGCGATGCATCCCTCTCGTTTCCCATTCTCTTTGAACCAAGTGCGGTATGAGTCTACTTTGGCCCAGTTGTGTCTGCACAAAGTGGAGCGGCTGTAGACCAACGCTAGAAGGCTGTTAGGAAGACCCAACTATAAGGAACCTGGACTTCAAGTCGATCCTAGTGGGAACAGCTAGATAAGTTCCGTTGCGAGGCAAACTCGAGAGACTCTAGTTGGCAAACCCCGTGCCATTTCTTGGGAGTGTCGGGTGGCATCTTCTAGATATATCTCTCGATGGACTGCTAAGAAGTGCCCCGTGATTTGAGGAAAGAGCACATTACAGTTGGTATCAAACCAAAACTTCATGATGATACATGATTGATTAATATTCAGTTCATAGACATATCCTAAACAGAAATAACCTGAGTGGTATGGCTTGATTGTCAGGCACCTTCTGCACCCACGAATGCTAACATACAAGAGAAAAAATTTCTCTCAAGCAAATTAAGGCACCCGAGTTTGATGGAGAAGGGTTAGACGTCGCAGCAAAGGCAGAGATATGGATTGAAACGATGGATGACTATTTCTCTACTTCAGGAACTGCCTCCATGAATCAAGCAATGGTTGGAAAACTGAAGTTAATTGGCCAGGCTTGGTTATGGTGGAAGCAATGGTGCAAAGATCAAGGTATTTCTAAAGCCGTTGTTACGTGGACTCAATTGAAAGATGCTGTATGCGGACGATACCTTCCGCCAACCTACCAGACCTTGAAGATGAATGAATTCTTTAAGCTCAAACAGCTAGAATAAATCCTGGAAGCTTACTACTCAAAGTTTGTAATCCTACTAAAATATGCGCCACCTATGGATATTGCACAGCAAGTATCCAAGTTTTTCCATGGCCTGAACACTCCTCTAAACCACCGCCTTGAAGCAGTGCATCCAACGGACTTGCAAGATACATTACTCCGAGCGAATCCAATCGTCCAAGAACTTAAATCAGGTAATTGCAGCAAAGATGACTATGGAGATCAGGATAAGAGATGCCATACATGCGGAGAGATAGGGCACATCCGTAGGAGATGTCCCTACCGTCAATGCTTCCATTGTAATGAGCTAGGACACATCCAAGCAAACTGCCCTGATCTCAGTCCAGAAGACATTGAGCCTCCAAGAAAATGAAGCTACACAAGTGTAGTCTATGGATATAGAGATGAATCATATGAAGACAAAGATCTAGAGCCCACTAAACCTTATTAGGAGGACTAAAATTCCTAGAGCTTAATCAACATGTAACACAATTGAGAATAAATCCTACTCTTGTACCTAAGTTAATTCAAATAATATGAGTATACTACTTGCAACATTAAGAGTAGCGCAGTAGATGCATGGTGGGTCTTAACCCACAGGTCATAAGCCCCATTAGTTCTTGTCTTTCCTAGTTTCTCTTGAGATGAGGGCATCTCAATTCCTCTAAGGGGGAGAGGATGTAATATCTCCCCCTCCCCTCCCCATGACCCTCGTGCTTTCCCCCCCATGCAAACCCCCCCTTAGAATTTTTTTAAAATTACACAAATTTTTTTACTCTCCCTCTCTCTCCCCTTGTGCCGACTGCATGGCATGGAGAGAGAGAGTGAGTGAGTAATGAGTGGAGGGGGGCATGCAGCCCTAGGTGGGTGGTGGCGGACAGCCGTCTTCCCCCCCCCCCACCATATAAGGGAGCCTCCCCCCTCCTCCCTAGGGATCAACCGCAGGCCCTCGCCCCCCCCCCCCCCCCCCTCCGTATCAGTAGGCAGGCAGCTCCCCCTTGTCAGTACGCCACCCTCCCCTCCCTCGTAAACAGCGTCCCCCCCCCCGCCGGCCTCCAGCAGGCGCCACCCCTTGGCCGTTTGACAGAAAGAAGAGGGAGAGAGAGAAAGGAGAAGAGGAGAAGAGAAGAAAAGAAGAAGAAGAAGACGAAGAGAGAGAGAAGGAGAAGAGGAGGAGAAGAAGAAGAAGAAGAAGAGGGAGGGAGAGAAGGAGAAGAAGAGAAGAAGAAGAAGAAGAGGGAGAGAGAGAAAGAAGAAGAAGAAGAAGAAGAAGAAGAAGAAGAAGAAGAAGAAGAAGAAGAAGAAGAAGAAGAAGAAGAAGAAGAAGAAGAAGAAGAAGAAGAAGAAGAAGAAGAGGAAGGGAGAGAAAGAAGGAGAAGAAGAGGGAGAGAGAGGAGAAAGGAGGAGAAGAAGAGGGAGAGAGAGGAGAAGAAGAAGAAGAAGAAGAGGGAGAGAGAGAAGGAGAAGAAGAAGGAAAAGAAGATGAAGATGAAGAGGGAGAGAGAGAAGGAGAAGAAGAAGGATAAGAAGTAAAACGAGAGTGAGAGAGAAAGAGAGAGGGAGAGAAGACTATGAGATGGAGAGGGTGAGATAGAAAGAAAACAAATTGAGGAGAGGGTAAAAGAAGAAGAAGAGTTATGCATGTTTGAAGTCGCATTGATTAGCCTTAGATTCCTTGTGAACCCTTGTACCACTTCCTTCTGCCAAGGCAAGAGCGGTCAATTTACCTCAAGGGTTGATCTTCTACCCTAAATAGGTAGCCTTGATTAATAAAGGTCAAGGTGAAATCACATAGATCATTAAAAAGGATCTAGAAGATAACCATTAAAGTTGTTCCTTGAGCAACCCTAGATCCCAAGGGGGAGAGTAAAAACCCTAGGGAGGCAATATATCAAGACTGGAAATGATTTAAGTAGGGACAAGATAAGTTCCAATGCAATGGTGGCTTAAGGGACTTGTTGAGATGGTTTACCATTGATGTTTCTAATGAGGGTTGAGCTTGTTTGAGATGGAAAAGAGGTTAATAAGCAGAGTGGTTACTTGCTAGATTAGGAAAGGATGTTTTCCTAGTTAAAGGATGTTAGGCTGGTTGTTTCAGCTTGATTGTTTCCGAAAGGATACTTAAGGATTGGTTGTGGTTTTGGATGAATATCCAAGTGACTGTATTTTCATGGTGAGAACTGTAAGGATAAATTGCCATGGGATCAAAAGGGATGTTTTCCCTAGTAAATGTTATTAGGCTGGTTGCTTCAGTTGTGGATGATTTCTTAAAGGGATAATTAAGGAAGGATGACGCTAGCTACCCCTCGCGACTGCTAAATCCTAACCAAGGGGGTTATGAATCCACACCAGGAATGTGGACCAAACCCGCCACGAGAGGTCTCTCTGTGGAAATTACTTGGCATAGGAGGATGCTTGGGTGCCATGGGGGGCTTTGGCTGTAAATCCCAATGCCTCCGAACCCTACACAAGTGTTCTACGTGACTCGAGATGGGATCTCGAGGCCTTGATACTAGTTACAAGGCAAAATCTTGCTAGGATAAACCTTCAGGTTTTTATTGCTGCGAGACGGAAGGATTTTTTTGCGAAGGCAGAAAGGGACACTTAATTCTCCTATATGGGTGGGAGACAAACATTAATCTGAAGATAAGTTAAGGAAGTTTTTGATCTTGTTTTATCTTGTCTTAGTGTCTGTGCCCTAAATTACGTAAAGAAACCTGTGATTAACGGGTTCTTTAAGGAAGCTGCTTTTATGTGTCAAACATAATGTGGTAGGTAATTAGATAACTAAAACAACCCCGGAGGGAAGCGTGGTGGATGTGACCGTGTGGTCCATCCTACGGCAAGGTGGTCTCAGTTAGCCAAGAGCTTTCCTCAACAATGGAATTTATTTGATGCGAATGTTAGATAGACAAGGACCTTAGAACTTGTAAGTTAAAAACCTGATTCATATTGTTTTAGGGGATCGGAATGGGACTATGCCCTACGGGCAAAAAGGTCAAGCGATGCATCCCTCTCATTTTCCATTCTCTTTGAACCAAGTGCGGTATGAGTCTGCTTTGGCCCAATTGTGTCTATGCAAAGTGGAGCAGTTGTAGACCGACGCTAGAAGGTTGTTAGGAAGACCCGACTGCAAGGAACCCGGACTTTAAGTCGATCCTAGTGGAAACGGCCAGATAAGTTCTGTTGCGAGGTAGACTCGAGAGATCCTAGTTGGCAAACCCCGTGTCATTCCTTGGGAGTGCCGGGTGGCGTCTTCTAGATATATCTCTCGATGGACTGCTAAGACGTGTCCCGCGATTTGAGGAGCGGCACGTTACAGCTTGAGATCAGATGGAGGGGGAGAGTACCTCTCTAATGAGTTTAGTGGCTTCTTGAGGACTCATGGGATAAAAAGGCAATTTACTTGCAGGTATACCCCACAGCAAAATGGGGTTGCAGAAAGAAAAATTAGGCATATTGCAAAAGTTGCACAAGCATTAATGGTTGAAAATAATCACTTGGCCGTCTATGTCATACTATATTGTGTTAGCTTCTTCCTCACTTTTCTCATTTGTAGAGTAGCAGTCTTCATACTCATCATCCAAATCATTATCTTCTATCTACTCATCATCCTATAAGCTTCTAGCCTCAACCCTCTTCTCATCCCTGATCAGTGCCCAATCATACTTTAGGTTCAAGTTGTGCA
Source organism: Lygodium microphyllum (assembly GCF_053477565.2). Lineage (NCBI taxonomy): Eukaryota > Viridiplantae > Streptophyta > Polypodiopsida > Schizaeales > Lygodiaceae > Lygodium > Lygodium microphyllum. The sequence goes on along the minus strand of NC_141143.1, from coordinate 7,854,118 downwards.
CTTTACTCCACTAGCACTTCAGTTCATCCATGAGATCCTTGAGGGGTTTGAGATTAGCAATGGGGTTAGCTGCCAGCCCACTCATCAAATATTCAAGGGTCCCCTGGAGTTTGAATTTGTTAGAAAAAATGTGGAAAGGGACAAGTGTTGGTTGTTTATTAGAGCTCTTGGCCATCATGCAAAGTGGTACCGATGGCAAGGTCTTACCCTTCGACACTTGCTGAGATATTGTGGCTTTATGGGATTCACCGCGGCTGTCCTTATAGCCTCTTTATAATCATCTTCGTCATCTAAGAATGGAAGGTCAATGTTGGCTAGCACATGTATCCAGTTTCTCTTGTCCTCCTCAGGGCATGGGATATACTTTGTTAGTGGCCCATAAGAATTCCTAACCTATGAGTCTCCTTTCAAGATAACGAAGATGGCATCTAGATCAACCGGTGTGGTTTTCCAAGTATCCATCTCGACTCTTACAGCCTCCACTATGTTGCCAAGAACATGGAACCATTGCCCCGATCTTCTATCGCCCATGTGTTTTGCATCCAAGGTCAGCCTAGTAGGATGTCATAGTCCACTCCTTCATGACTATGAAGTTCACTAAGAATTGGACTCCTACTATCTTGAGGGTCAATCTTTCAACAACCCAAATGGCCTAACTTTCATTTTGTTGGCTATCATGACGTTAAACCTCATGTTCTCCACATGTGGGTTACCCCAATCCTGCAGGATGACGTGGCTGAGTATACTAACTCATGTTCTTGTGTCTACGATCCCCTTTTGTGTGGCATCCCCTAATGCTATGACTGGTAGGACTGCAAGCATTTCCATGCCTTCCTAGAAAGTATTCATGTGTAAGGACTTAGGCATTGAGTTTAGGGTCAAGGTAGATATCTCCATGGCTTCCTTGGTAGGTCAGTTGATCCAAGCACATTTGGTCTTTCCACCCACTACTTCAACACTTTCCATAAGGTTGGATTTTGCCTAAGTAGTTTCCCCAAATGCAGAGTCACAAGGGTCGATATCAACATTATGAGCAAGTTGCCCACCACTTGCTGTTTGTTAGGCTCTATGCTCTTTTTCTAGTGTTCTTGGATAGTCTTCCCATCTGTGGTGTCTAGGGTCTGTCCATGCAATGCTACGTGGGGTGCAAATGTGTCTCTTGATTTTAACAGAGTAGGCGAGAGTGGTGTACTCACACTAGAGGGCTCATCAATCTTGACCTTATCAACCACTCCTTGACCTTATTAACCACTTCTAATTGGCACCTCAAATCGAGATATTCTCCAATCTTGGCACTTTTCTTTTCTACTATCCTAGGAGCAGACGTCTTTGCTTCTGTGCCCATGATGCTTCCCCATTAGTGACGTGGTGGCACAATTCATCTTAAGTGTAATCTTCATATAAGTTCTCTTTTTCCTTCTTCTACGGCTTTTCTTCCCTATTGAAGTTGTGTCCAAGGTGCTAGGTCTTGGTAATGAAACACTGGCATGATTTGCCTATGCTCGGGTCATGACATTCAGCGAAATTGGCATGCCTTTGACATCAAGTGTTTCAAGTCCGAACAATCCCAATGGTACAGATGGCATGATAGCCAAACTAGTGGAAGGTTTTTGCCTAGGGCACTCAATGTATAACTATGCAATCCCACACTCAAGGCATCTCAAGTTGACCTTGTCTTCATTGGCTTACTCCCTTTTAGGGCATCAAGATGAGATGTGTCCTAGGTGGCCGCAAGTCCAACATGCGATGGGTTCATGGTTCTGTCCACCTAGACCTCTACCTCTTTCCCTACCTAATGCCATCATCGGTACTGGTTTGAAATACATCAAGATGGGATTACCCTCTTTATTGTATAATATGTAAAGGTTTACATATTCTTCATCATCATTCAACTCCTCTATGTACCACGTCTATCTTTTGTCTCCTAGACAAATTTCAAAGACTTGTGCGCATTGAGAAAGGTTCATGAGGATATTAGCCTCACACACTTACTTAAACTGCTTCACAAAGCTATACGGATTGTTGTGAAGCTGATACTTGTTGTCGAGTTGCTTAGCAACCACAAGTATCTTGGTTTGGTTGCAAGAATTTGGGGTGATTCCTAGTCCTGCTAGCAACGAAGTTACCAGTGCTACTCCACTTTGCTCTACAGCCATGTTGTCTAAGAGGAGTTTCTTTGTAAGAAGCTCGCTCGGTCTCTAGTGCTCTCTCTCTCTCTGCACGTTTGGTCTTATCCTATTTTGGTTGGTGAGCACTAAGATCCATTGGACCTTGTGCATTTCTATGTCTTGCCTCATCTTTTGAGCTTGTTGCTCTTGATTATAGGCAGTCATGCCATGTAGTGCTCTCCTTGCCAACTTTTGCTATTCCTCGAGATCAGCCATGATGTCTTCGGGTGGCCTATTGTGATGCTCCATTTTAGTTTGCACGTCATATCGGGTTATCATTTGATATCGACTAGGAATTATCCCAAGTCAAGCTCTCATTTTTTGGGTTAGCATTGGTTTCTGACATGTTGTTGGTTTCTTTGGCAACTAGGGTATCGATTAGATTGATGAAGTTGGTTAGAGCTGCATCCCTAATTGTGCTTGTTGATGTTGCTCCCTGTCAACTCAACTATTCGAACCTCTCAATATTTGATGTTTAGGGCCCTTGCCCACTATCCAATGTCTAGGGTCTCCTTCTACTAGTGGGTTTGTTCAGCTTATCTTATTTTGTGTGAATTCCTTGTTATTTAAAATAATCCTCAATGTTACAATCATGCAGATGCTAGTGGCTTGCTCCTCAAAATGCATTGTGTGAAATCAAGCTTTCAAATTTTTTGGTGTGCATTGTTCAATTGATGAAATGTGCAAATTTAAAGAAAAAACACAATGCAACATACACTTTTCTTGATCCTTTCGTGTATTTAATAGCCACTCTATCTAGTTTATTCTGGTCTCTACGGCGTCTTAGACATGTGGTCTGAGGGATAGCAGGTTTGGTCAATTAGTTTGGGTCTCTATCTATTGAGATATTTGCAATCACACCTACTTCAGTCCCTTTGTGAGAAGCAATGAGGGCTCAGGACCAGAATCCCATATGCACAGTAGGAGATAGTACCACCACTTAATTCCTATAAAGCATTATACTTGCACTCTTTTTCTAATGCAATGATATTACTCTTTTCTTTCCAGTAAAGTGTCATGTCACTATCAATACACAAGATTTTATTTATGAGTCCAAGTCTCAATCTTGGAACCTAATTCACTTGTGTAACAATTTGTCCTTGTCAAGTTCAATGTCTTCATGAGTTCCTTTTTCCTCTTTCAACCTCCATAGCTTCTGCCTTTGCCATGCTCTAGATCCCGCATATTTTAACATGGTATCAGAGCTCAGTCGGGCATGGCACTACTCCTTCACCTTCATTCTACTCTCATTTGGCTCAACTTGAGCTCAGTCCAGCTCAGGACAAGTCCAAGACCTCATCTCCCACTCCTTCTCTACTTGACCTTGTGGCAGCCATAGCCAGCAGTACCATGCCTGCTCGAAGCTCTCATAACTTCCTCTACCGGCAAAATCTTACCAAGCTTCCTTCTAGAGAAGTGTTCTGCCACTACTAGTGGTTCTCTGTATCACATAAGATCCTGACATTGCTCTACGTAGAGCTCAGCTGACTGGCCAAAGACCAAGCCACTTTTACCCAGGTTAACAAGCCAACTCCTAAGAGTTGTTGCACTAAACAAGTGATTATTTCACTAATTGTTTTAATTTGACTCAACTTAGCCTTTCCTAAAATCTACAACGTTGTTTGTAGTAGTCCAACTGCAAAGATTCTAAACTTCAATAAATTATACTGGGCACTAAATTGCTAAACCTAAGATAACTATGGTTTCTCCCCATCTCTCAGAGGCAGCTCCTCATAATGTTCTCCTGCCACGCTAGTGGCGGTTTATCCAGGAAATGTTTTTAATGTTTGACTTTGGAAAGATTGTTTCAGGAATATAGATCTCTTAGATCTATTTGTATATCTCCATTTAAAATTCCTTTTTATGTTTCTCTCCACCTGATTAAAATTAATTCTTTTTATTTCTTTACTTTTAAACAAGCATTCAAATCAAATTTCTGACATACCATAAACCCCTAAATTTTAATCTCCCTTGGTAGACATTTCCCACTCCGTATATAAATTTCGTCGTTGCTTATTAGTTTTTAAATACTTAATTCATTTTGCAAATATAACGTCTTTTCCTTCTTTCTTCTATAACCAGTATCAGCATGATAAAACAAATTCTTTTCACACTCTTATGGTTCACATAAAACGTTCATTTTAAATCCCGTATATCCCCTTAGTTTTCTTTAAATTATCCTAGTAGCCCTCCACTCCATATATTTAAGAAATTGATTTTAAAATGAATAACATGTAAAAATTTAATATAGATGCTAAGACTTTTCCTCATGCCATCCAATCATCAAATTGTTTTGATTTTATTTTGGTTTTAATTTAAACTAAATTTTATAACTGCAACTTAACATTATAAATCATTATAAAGTGTTGTCAAACTTTTTATTTGTTTGTACCCTCCCATGTTTCATAAATGCTCATACCGTATATAATTTCTCTTATCAAAACTAAAACACCATATCTTCATACGAGCATTTCTTAAGTAAAATATTGTTAAATCATTATTTCTTTTCTTTAACCCTTACAACAAAAATGCACTAACCAATCAAAGATTTTGTTTCCAATACTTCACTAAGAATCCATAGTTTATATCAATAAATAACACATTTTACATAAAGGAAAACTATGCTTTTTCCTAAAAATAACTCTTTTCTAATTTTTAAATATAACAAAACATCTTTAAAAATCTTGATAGAAATTCAGTAAATTCCCTGACTCATAAGCTTTATAGGAAAAATATCAGAACTTATAAATTTTCAGTCATTACTTTTATAATATTTTATTTATGATCATTTTGAGTCATTTTTTAGTGTTTTCAACTATTTTTGATTTTTAATAAATAAAAACCAGTTCAGATAAATACAAACAACCATGTAGCATAAGAAAACAGGTTTAAAGACATATTTTAAAAATTATAAACTAGATAAATTATCATGCCATATCATTTACTTTAGATAAACCAATTAGACACTTACTTGGAAAACCCGCAGGTCGTCGTCTTGTCCTTGGAGACCGTGTCCTCTTCCTATCTAGCCACTATCCAGCCATTGTGCATCTCAAGCTCAACATTTCTCGTCTCTTGAGAGATCTTATCACTTCAGATTAGATAAGTATATGGAAACTCCGAATTCTCATAGGGAGATATGGCGTCGTGCGATGAAGGCATTGATGGAACAATTCATTCTTTCCTCTTCTTCTTGCTTGTGATCTTGTTTTAGAGATGCTTTTATCTCTATCTCTCTCTCTCATTCATATTCCATCCATTCATTGCTCTATTAATTAATAGACGTCACTCAGTACTCCGATCGAGTGCATGCAGGAGTTATTTGATTGATGAGGGGAAGGAAATTACGGAGGAGGCCAAAGAGAACAGAGTTCATTCGGTTCCTGCAAAGGCTAATACTGCCGAGGCCCCCAATGGCTGCCATTGCGCTTCAAGTCAGCCCTCCTCCTAGTTGAGGTGGTGTGGGAGCATGTATATGCTGGCCTCATGCATTATACCACCACCACCCACAACGTTGAGATCTGGAATATCTCTGCCACCACCTGATCACGGAGACATCTCTCCCTTCACCCTGGCGCCGATCACCAGCACACGGCTGCTATTTCCAAGATATTCAAATGCATAATTCTGAGAAGCATTTATCATTCGCACCACAACAACACCATTCTCATATCCATAGCGGAGTTGACTTATCCATTCAAAATCAGTCTCATCTGAAATATTAGCATCCCCCAGACTTTTCACAACATCACGTGCATGCACATCAATGACAATCAATGCTCCAATGGTCTTCCTTTCAAGGCTTGTAAGCTTTCCACGAACCTGTAGGACCCTCTGGAGCGCCTCCTACATTCAAATGAAGAGCACCCATGAGAGTACGATAGCAACGGTCAGTCAATGGAGTGATTACCAAGCGGCTGCTGCCGATTCTACTGATTGCTGACTGTGAATGCCAGCGAGACCGCCACCAGTGCTGGTCACGCTGTGAGGACGGCAGTGCAGCGTATGCCTACGTGGAGGCCTGCCATAAGACGTGGACTGCTTGCCAGGTTTCGTCCCCATCGGCCATTGCCTAGAAATGATAGTTGCATCGTTTTCAGAAGATGCAACACACGAGCATCCTCAAATTTTTGTCTTTCATATTGTGAAATTTCTGAAACTTTTCCTCCACCTTGCCATTGTCCAGAACTGCCGCCCTGCCTCTCACGCTCTCTCATCCGCTCATGCTCTCGTTCACGCCCACGTTCTCTGGATCGATCTCGTTCATGTCGATCCTCGTCCCTTCTTTCCAAAATTTTTTATGCAAAGCAAGTCTGTCGTCCCTACGATTCTCGCCTCTCACGCTCTCTCCTACCTCCTTCCCTTCATAACCGTTTTTTCTCTCTTTTTTTTTTATTTACTTTGACCCGGGCTCTTGGAAAAAATGTATAGCAAATTAGAATTGATCTTTCTAAGCCTCCCACTTGATGCTTCAGGAATGATATCTCATTATCTCGCTTTGACATCTCTATATCTGAAACCTTGAAGAGCTCCTCCTGTACATTTGACTTTTCATACAGAATGCAGAGCTCATCATTGCGGTCAATCAAGGAGATTCCCACATAATTTCGATCAAGCACACATGTTTCATAGTGCTTTCGGAATAAAGACATCTCTTTCTCTGCAGTGTTGATGAACCCATTCATCCTTGAAGCTTCAATAACCTTCTCATCAACAAGCTCCTTTTGCTTTTGGAGGGACTTTGAGCATTTGATAAGTTCCGTGCGCAGATGGAACCTAGCCTGCACACTGCTCACAAATTCTTTTCGCATTTGATTCAGAACTCTGTCCTTATATTGCAGCTCACCTTGTAACATGTTGTATTCCACTTCCAATCTTCTCACTTTATCTTTCAGTTCAGCCATTGTGATTTTACTGGCCTGAACAAGTGTAATAAACTTGTTTCTCTGAGCTCGCATGACATTATAAAGCTTGGAAAACTTTTCAAAGTGATCTTCCACATCTTGCAGTTTTTCTGTTAGGAATCCAATCACTAGGTCTGAAGTCCGTATTTTTTCCTTCGCCTCATTGCACATTTGCAGCTTGGATGAAAGAAGACGGCACATATGTTCCCTCAGACTTGTTAGATCACCCATTTGTTGATGACGTGCATATTCCAATTCAATTGATCCCAAAACCTCCCTTTCCAGCCTCTCTACCTCTTTGTACCCTTGGCGCAGCTTCACAGAGACCTCTTTGGTGACAGATTCAATTCCTAGGTAGTTTCGCATTTGGAGGTCACAATCCTATAAAACATATGAGAATTGAGAATTTGGAATAATCTCGATCGTATCATAATCATCCTAGAGAACTTCCTTCCCAAGACCATTGCTTCGAGGTAGATGCAGATGAAATCCTAAGGAATGTGATTACATGCCTTTTCAAAATCCATCCACTAAGGGGTAGTCCTGTCCACCAATCATTGCTTAGTCAATAGCTGTTGCAAAGCTAGGAATGGCATTTTCTATCTTCTGATAAAGAAAATGAAGCCATAATGCTCGGGGTGGATGGCTTAAGCTAGTAATCACTTAATTTTGAGTGCCAAAGCCTTGACAAAAAGCTTATAAGACATATTCAACATGGTCAAAGGCTGCTAATGGTTACCTTGACGCACATGGGTGATTTACAAATTGCCTTTATAACACCCATGTTGGCCTCTATAGGGAATTGCCTAGTAGCAGAGCAGTCCCTTTTGAATTACTTCGTCCTTGCCAAGAGTCATCCTCTTGAATCTGATATTCAACACCTCCCCAAAGAAATTTCCATAATAATCACCAATGATCTAATGATCACCCCTTCATCATCACTACAGTATTACTGCAGACAATAATCACAATCATAATGCTATGTATTTTTTCATAAGTAATTTAATCCTTGGGAGGTAAGAGGTAGCATAGCTAATGAAATCCTCCATCCCTGAGATTAATACTAAAAATATCCTATCAACTTGGCAAGACCTTGCCAAGTCTAAAATTCCCCCAAAGACTCCTAATTTATAACAAGGTCTTATCTCCTCTAAGTAGTAATAATCCCTACAGTAAAATTTTAAATAGTCATAGCTGAGATTCACTAAGTAGACCTATCAAATTTTGTCTAAAACTCCACCTTCCTCTCATACAAGAACTTCCTTGTACCACATCTCCTAGCTAGACTGCAAGGACACGGCCTCCAAAGACAGCAACAACGAACACCGCATCTGCATTGAATTCATGTAAAAATTTAGTAATAAGGTGTCAATTGTATACAGTTTTGCCAAAAAATTGTTGCAATAAATGGCATGTTTTTAGGTGTTGTCATTCCTCCCCCACTGAAATGCGAAGCGTCCTCGCAAGCACAGCTACATCACGAACATCCAGCATCACGAACACTGCTACCACGAGCATTGCTACGCAACTTTGAAAGAAAAATATACTCTCCTCCACTTAATTGCGAAGCGTCCTCGCGAGCACAGCTACATCACCTGTATAACCACACATGGACAACTAGTAGACACTGGAAAAGTAGAAAAAATACTTATTTGTGTCATATTAAAATACAAACAATATAAATGTTTCAATGAAAAGATGTAAAAACTTGTGCCAACTAACATTCTCCCTTACTCACTCTCCCCACTGAAATGCATAACAGAGCTTCATCCATTGCATAGAATATACCAACTAGGAAACTGTCTAGAACCGCTAAACAACAATAATCCCTCTAGGCAATAAATTGCCACACTACTATCCTACTAAAAATATTGCTTCTGAAATAGCATCACTGATAAGGTCGTTACTTAACAAAGAACCCAAACAAGGTAAACTAATACTACAACACTAAATAGGACTCCTAGGGTTTAGCTGCTAACCATCCATGTTCTACTAGAACAACCAGCCAATGGTTTGTAACTTCTAATTGTCCAAGGCTTTTCTTTTAAGTTTATGTTTAATGGTTTTTTTTTTTTAAATGTCAAAAGAGTATATACATTGATTCTCTTTCCCAAAAGGTCCCACCCCAAAGAGATACAAGGCATCGGACGCAGGGCACCCGTCAAGGAAATCCCTACAGCCTACCAGGATCTCAGAGGCGATGGTTATCTTCTTTTGGTTGTTTTTTTTTTCTTTCAAACCCTGCAGTCTCAGGGTGTTTTTTTCTTGTTTATTTTTCTTCTTCCTTTCTTTCTTTCAAAAGAATAAATATATAGACTCTTCCAAACTTTTAATATTTGGATTGGATTTTAAGGATTGTTTTGTTGTTGTTGTTGTTTTTTTTTAAAGGATCAACTAAGAAGCTAAGAAGACATCACTTAATTGAACGGTCAAACATTTCAGCTCAACAACTTTGCTCGAGGAATCTAATCTAACGCATAATACTAGTCACTCTGCCTAGGCAAATGATAAGCAAAGAATACTCACCAGCTCAGCATCTTTCTTCCACGCTACTCCGAGTCAAAATTTCGTGGAGAGAACCTTGTTATTCAGCTATCCCACACATCGCTAGAAAAGCGACCAAAAGATAGGGGAAAACTCTATAGGATTCCTAATCGGACACCCATACAATGAAATTCACTATGTTATGCACACACATCACCCCTTTTTTTTTAATCACTCCCTAATGCTAAGTCCCATCCCTTGTGAGTGGACTTCATATAGAGAATTGTGTATATATATCATTCATATTTGTTTAAAATATTTATTTATAATTCCTCTGTAATTTACTTAAGTGTTTTTTCTTTTTTTTTATTTTCTTCTTCGACATCTCTAATTTCATTCCATCAATTTTTTATTCATGTATCTTTCAAAATGAATATGAAATAAAAAGTTTAGGTATGAAACAACCTTGTATGTTCGTGGATATTGCAACTCCAAGAAAAAATCAGAAACATACAACAGTGTGTAACGCAAAATCATAGTCAAATCTGCACATGAAACATACACTAGCCAGTACAATGTTAAAGGGTTAGATAAATAATAAAACTTCTTCATGTACCAAAGAATTGTCAAATACTCATGTCACAACCTCGATCAACTAGACTGTCATAACGCTCCCACAGTATATTTCTCCACTTGATAACCATTCTTACATATAGAACTGTCCTTCTGACTAACTTAAATATCCCAAACTCCAGCACTGAAAGGAATATCCTGACCGTGCGTGCAACTAACTACCTAACTACGTGGAAAATAAAACTAAAGTGCATGAAAACCTACAGGATATCAATAACTCAAAGCATTGTATGTTTTTTTTTTAAACGATATATATTTGTTTGTTTGTTTGGTTTTTTCAAAATGTAGAATAAAAGAAAAACATAAAAGACTAAGAAAACAAAGTATCTAGACTAAAATCTTCAAAGTCTCTGAGATCTTCTAGTGAAAACAATAATCCTAATCCGAAATCATCACCTCCATCTAAGTCAAACCTATTAACTAAACTATCATCTATAGGATGCTCAAGAATAGCCTCTAGCGTAGACATATCAGAAGTCACAGATCCGCTATCAGGTGCATCGCTAAGAACCTCCATCACCTCATGGAGCGAAGCTGAAGCTGCATCATCATAGTAGGGCATAGGGGCCACTGGTAAAGCATCTAAGGAATGCCCCTCGGTCGCATCCATGTACCAACAAATATAATCCCAACATGGGCAGGGAACACTAGTCTGTAAATCATGGTAAGATGGAGTAAGGCGGTAGACAGTGGAACGATATCTCGCAAATTCTGCTTGCTCTCTACCTACCCTAGACTGACCAGCGCCGCGCTCAGGAGAAAAAACACTATTATAATCATGACGCTGGTAGGTATAACCAATCATTTCCTGCATGGCAGTGGTACCATAGCATCGAAAGTATGTGCGACACTGCCAACACAAGAGCTGAGCACGCACGAATAAATGCCGCTGACAGGACCTACAACCAAAAGGTGGATGATACTGTAAACAAAAAATAATCACAAAGGAAGAACCACAACAGGCCTCCCCTCTCGGTGCATATAAAAACCTGTCATGCGTCTGAAAACGCGGAATATCGTAAGGTCCAGCATGAACAGGATCAGTACTATCGGCATCAATACGAGGGTAAAGCGCATCCATCCACAAAAAGGCCATACCTGCATCCCATTTAAAAAACCCCCCAAGAAAGAAAAGACATCCAAGAGTGGATTAGACAAAATATTATTTTAACTACTAACCTAACTATACCTAGCTAACCTAAGTCACAAAATGTTTAAGGCGCAGGCCATTAACCCTAAATATCTCATTTTCAGCATTAATATCCTGCACATCAAGAGAACCATTATCATAAACATTAATCACCTTAAAAGGTCCCAATCAACGAATTTTAAGCTTCCCAGGAAATTTATAATAACGACTGTCATAAAGTAAAACTAAATCGCCTTCTTTAAACTCCCGTACTTTAATATTCTGGTCGTGCCATGCTTTACGACGTTTTTGCATTGCTTCTAGACTTTGTAGAGCTAATAATCTTTCCTCATCCAACTTTACCAATTGTAAAATCCGTTGTTTCAAAGATTCAACCTCACCTAGTCGTAATGATAGAGCTACTCGTAAAGTGGGCAACTCTTGCTCAATAGGGAATATAGCATTAGTGCCATAAACTAAATTGAAAGGTGTATTTTGCACTGTCACCTTATAAGTAGTTCTATAAGCCCATAACGCTTCATATAAACGTTCATCCCAATCTCGCCTGTGGGAAGCAACCGTTTTAGTTAAAATCCCACATATAATGCGATTGGTTACTTCAACCTGACCGTTAGCTCTGGGATAATAAGGTGTGGATTTGCGATGTTTAATTTTATAGATTTCCATTAACTCACTAATAAGACCATTCAAGAAATGGGAACCTTGGTCACTTACTAATTCCAGTGGGCAACCAAAACGTGTAATAATATTCTCATACATAAACTTAGCCACATCAATGGCTTTATCCGTTTTAAGCGCTTTCGCTTCCACCCACTTTGTAATATAGTCAGTACAGACTAAGATATAACGATTCGATCGATATCTAGTAGGCGGATCAATTGGGCCCATGAGAGCGGAATTTAGGAGACGGCAAGTGCTTAAAAATAGCTAAAAATTATGAATATCAAGGGAAAAATATTCACTGTCAAAGGCGGCGGCTCGATCTAGGACGATTTTAAGCGCCAAAGTGCTTTAAAGGCGCCCGAGCGACACTTGTTGATTTTTCATAATTTTTCAGACAGTTGTGCGGGTTGACACAAGCTACTGGCCAATGTGGGATGCTAAGCCGGACGCCCAGGATTTTTCAGAGCTCAATTCGGAGTCCGGACAGGAAAATGGCCAAGGAAACGGTCAAGATATGAAAAGGTGGACACTTGGGAGGCCAAATTTGAGCATGCCTTTTGAGTTTGGACCCCCCCCAAAAAATTTATGCACCTTATGAAGCAAAAAACGTGGAGAGAGAATGAAGAGGCATGAAAAAACGTGGAAGAAGATGGCGCCCGAAAAATGCGCCATGAATGGATGAGAGGCATCATGGCTGCTGCAAACAACCCCCCCAATGGATTATGGGGCTTCATTCCCCTCTGTCTGTGGACTCTATCGCCGCCCTTCGCCCGTGGAATGATGGCCTGGTTTGAAATTTCTGATTCCAGTCTTTCTCTCTCCTCCCTCTCTCTCTTCTAAGAGGCAGTTCATGTGTGGGAAGGAGCAATGAAGAAAGAATGATGGAGACTTGTCCGGCATGGACCGGATTGCTACACGGGCTGAGAATGGTGATTTGGGATGTTGCTGGACATGAAGTGTTGCTGTTTTCCAAATCTACAGCCATGGACACAAAACCCGAAACACGCGTTTAAGCGGTAAACCAAAAAATTACAAAGAAAATTTAGTGTTTTATGCTTTTGATTGATGGAATGCCGTTCATATGGACTAAGATTTGATTATGCTGCTGATTCTTCTGAGTTCTTACTGTTTATAACCAGAAATTATGAAAAACATGCATTTCATGGCCCGAAATAATGTCAAGAAACCCGAAAATGCATGAAAAATGGGGAAAAACAAGGGTTTTGGGCATATAAATGGGGAAAACCGTCGATACACATCAACTAATCTTTCAATTTTGTTGCAAATGAACTAAGTGCCACAGCCCACAAACTGGTTTTCATTTTCAGCAATTTAAAAAATACAAGAAAATGAAGAAAATGGGGAAAAATGATAAAAACACCATGAAAAATAGGGGAAAAATACATTTGGGGCTACGAAAAATATAGAAAAATAGGATTTATGTTTGTTGATGTATGGCAAGGCTGGGGCATGAAGTTGTGCTTCAGTTCAGCCTTGTTTATTTGTTTTAGTGCATGTTTCCTTCCTTTCTCCACATAAAATGGCGAGGAAACCCTGAAAGAAATGAATGCAATGATGCACTATCAACGGGGAAGGGTAGAGTTGTGGAAAAATGGTTAAATGCCGCTGAGCATGAGGAATAATTTGCTGATTTTATATGCATTGCATCTAGGACGGAATAATAATGATAAAAATTAAAACCTAGTAGCACGAAGATCACTTCGGTGCTAGGTGTTGCAGCGAAGCACAAAGCGGTTAGAAAGAAAAGCATGAAAGAGATGTTTTGCACTTGCACGCTGCTGGTTTTTAAAATGGTTGAGCACTAGGCATCCACCTCTTTGCATGATCATTTAGAGGAAATTAAAAGTATCAGAGTTAGCTCCTGGATATGCATAGCAATTGTTTTCAGTAGGCCTGTGACCCACCGTTGAGAGTGTGAGGTTCCTATGCTGTAGGCTAGTCGTGGGATCCTAAAGGGGAAGTTAAGTAAGGACAATGGTACATTCCTGGATACGTTTATTGGTACCTTGAGTGACGTTTGTGCGAAATGTCTAAATGTTGAGCGGCGCATCGAGGGGCCAATCCCCAAGGTGTAGGAGAGTCGCAGAGGGTTGACGGCATTCAGCCGTAGGAGGAACCCCATGTGTATGTGATTCGAGCCTTTTGGCTATGTGAAAGGGACTCCCTCTGAGGAGCAATATTGGGTTAGGATCAGTTGGACTACAACGGATTACAAACGCAATGTTTAGGAAGGCAGAGGTTTTGATAGACGCTCCTGGCCGCGAGGCCGAGGGGTTGTCTTGTGCATAGTGATGAGGTCCGGCTAGTGCATGAGCCAGTGCCGGCCCGTTTTTAGGTCCATCAGTGGTGCGTCTGCCGGGAGCTGCTTAAAAGTGGCGGTTCTCGAATCCTGGTTTTCTAGGGACCAACTAGCAGTTTATGCCAAAGGATACTGAGATCGATCCGTTATTTATTGATAAGCATCGTCTAGCAGAAATCCAAAAGCAGGAAAGAGACGAGAGAGCTAGGCGACGTGCTGAAATCTTTAGGAGATATTCCCCTAAGCGTAGCGGTGCTGAACCCTTACGAGGGAGTGGATCTAGTGGTCTTAGGACCCCAAGCAATAAGTTAGGAGAAGGTGGAAGCTCTAGTGCTCCCCTTCCTGCCATAAGCCAATCCACGTCAATTGCGGGAGGTGTAACCCCACCGTTCCCTATTCCTAGTGCAAATCCAATCCCCGTCATGGCGCAGCCTATTGCAATTCCAGCAGGAACGACGGATTTGCCGGCTCTAGGTTACCCGCTACCCATTTTTAATGGGCTAGTTGAGGAAGATGCGGAACTCCACATTAGGGAGTTTCAAAAGTTGATGTTTAACTGTCGCATTCAAGAAGAAGGACATTTAATGATGTTCTTCAACATGACTCTCAAAGGAAGAGCCGCTATATGGTATCATGGTTTAGAAGCCGGAACCATATTGAACATTGATGCATTTTATGGAGCTTTTCGAAGGGAGTTTGCCCCTGAAAGGGGTGGGCAATATTGGTTGCGTGTACTCAACGTGACCCGCCAAGATCCACACGAGGATATTCGTGCTTATGCGAAGAAGATAAAAGAGGTCTTCCGTAAGTTGGACACCTCTATCCCTATCCCCGCAGCTGCCCAATTGCAATATTTCCTACATGGTTTGGACTTTAATATCCAATTGCAGTTGAGTAGTGTCCCCTTGGGGGATATAGATATTGCCATTACACGAGCACAAGAGGTGGAATCCCGACTACAAGCAGCCTATGCTTCTAGAGGCAATTCGAACATGGGTTTAGTATTGGGAAACAATATGGCAATAGCCAATGGCAGTAGTGGCCAAGGGATAGCGATGGCTAACCCTAATGGGAGAGGGAACATGATACAGAATGTCCCTTTATTACCAGCTCCCCCTAGCATGTCGATGCCTACGGGCAGTCAAATGGCTCCAAGTAGTGGAGGCCAGGCGGTCAATTCTAACACCATGCCTGCAGCTCAACAGCCTGTGCCTAATCGAATTGTTAGGCCGATTGAACGACATGGAAATGACCAAGGCTATGAGTCGAGTTCTTCCAATGTTCTTGGCGAGGTTAAGGACATGATGAAGCATTATACCGACATGATTACGGAGCAGTATCGACAAATAGCCGTTGATGTCAACTTCCTTAAAAAACAACAAAATTTGATAGGAAGTAGATACCCAGAAGAGGGTGCGCCGTCGAGGTTTAGTTGCAAATGGTGTGGCGGGCAGCACTATCCAAGAAATTGCCCAAATGTTAAGTGCGATATTTGTGGAAAATCCGGCCATCTAGCGGCTACTTGCTGGAGTAAGATCAGTTCTCTCCAGCGGGGTAGTCGGCAACCAGGGCCTGTTAATCATCGTGCCCAAGGAAATGATTCCCAGCGAGAGGATGGGCCTAAACAAATACTTCAACGATCAAAGACTACAGTGGAGGAGCTACCAAGTGGTAGTGGGGTTAGTTTGATTGAGGCTGTACGCGTTAATGATGCTGAAAACTCTAATCTACGAGCTGTCCTTACAAGAGGTAAAAAGGGTAGAGAAGCCGACATGGATAAGCCTGTCGACGGAAACCCTAAACAAGGCGACAAAGGAACGCAAGTTTTGGATCCTGCCCTAGAAGGGGGACCTTTGAAGCCCGTAGAGAGTAAAGCCGATAAGGAAGCACCAAAGAAGAAGGTGAAAGTTAAGAAAGAGGCAATAAAGCCAGCTCAGCGACCTAAAGAGCGGATGATTTGGCGTGAAAAGCGAGCTCTTTCGAACTATCATGAATTCGATTTGGCGGGCTCTCTTTGCGAAGTCAAGCCGGATGTGAACCTTTTGCAGCTTATTAAGCTTTCCCCAGGAGTACGCAAGGAATTTAGAAAGATCCTACGTACCGGGTATATCGTAGAACCTTTGGGTATTGCGCGAGTTGGTGATGACTGGTTTGAGCATGCTGAGAAGCATTGCCCAAGGGTTGCAGCCTATGTCGATGGGATATTAGTAGATTATGCCATTGTCGACACGGGATCATCTGTTAACATTATGAGTTCTGAACTGATGGAAAGGTTGGGTCTTGCGATTCAGAAAGATACTTCCACAATTCTCAGAATGGCAGATGACAGTTTGAGACAGCCGGAAGGCTGCATTACTAAGGTCCATGTCACTGTTGCAAATGTAGAATGCATGTTGGACTTTAGGGTGATTCGTTTTGCAGGGCGGCCAAGTTACCAAGTATTACTTGGACGACCTTGGATCTTGCAAGCGGATTGCCAAGTGGATATACCCGCCGGTCGATTAATATTCGGCAGAGGTGCTCAGCGTGTGGTGGTTGATGCTTATCCTGAGTCCCCGCAGAGTGAGAGGGCTCCTCTATCTTCTACAGAATTGGACACATTAGAAGATTCATATGTTAGTGAGGCATCATCGAGTGATGAGTCCAAAGAGGGATCCACCACGGAGGACATCTATCAGATCACTTTGAACGAGCCGATAGAGGCCCAAGATCGTATAAGAGATGCAGATGTTATCGAGCTAGACCTTGGTACGCTTGATGATTCGCGGCCAATCAAATTAGGCTCTATGCTCAGCTCAGCAGAAAGGGAGGACTATGTGGCCTTGATCCAGGAATTCCGTGATATCTTTGCCTGGAGTTATGATGAGTTGAGAGGCATCCCTCCCAGTCTTGCTGTTCATACAATTCCGTTGAAAGAGGGCAGTCGTCCTGTACGGCAGAAAGTAAGGCGTATGCCTTTCGAATTGAGGGACGAGCTGTTTGAGGAGTTACAGAAGCTTCGAAAAGCGGGTTTGATTTTTCCTGTGCAACACACAGAATGGTGTTCGCCAGTTGTGATTAGAAAGAAGAAGAATAATCAGATCCGTTTATGTGTAGACTTTAGGGAGCTGAATAAGCAGACAGTTAAGGACTACTACCCATTACCATTTATTGACCAGATTTTGGATCAATTAGCGGGTAGGGAGATATATTCGTTTATGGATTGCTTTGCAGGATACAACCAAATGGCAATTGCAGAAGAGGACAAGTTGAAAACAACTTTTATCACTGTATTTGGCACTTTTGCTTACCACGTGATGGCCTTTGGTTTATGCAATGCGCCTGGTTCGTGGCAACGAACAGCCGATAAGACATTCGGTGACATATCCCCTGACGAGTTGAGGGTGTTTATTGATGACTTAGGGGCCGCCACCGTGAGAGAAAGGCAGTTGATCATTCTGAGAAAATGCTTTGAGCGCTGTAGACAATTTTGCATCGCCCTAAACCCACGGAAGTGTGCTTTTGGAGTACCTTATGGGCTGTTGCTGGGTCATGTGGTTAGTTCGGTAGGAATTGCGACAGACCCCGAAAAGGTCAAAGTTATAATTGCCATGGGTCCACCACGCACTCCGAAAGAAGTTCATAGCTTTCTGTCTTCGGTTGGTTACTACCGTAGATTCATTAACGCCTTAGCAGAAAGAACGTTGCCACTTACAAATTTATTGTCCTTTAGCTGTTCGTTTGTATGGGGTGACCCTTGTAAGGTAGCATTCGAGGATGTGAAACAAGAGCTAGCAAGAGCGCCCGTTTTAAAAGCACCTAAAAGAGGTGAGGTGTTCTATATATTTTCAGCAGCCACCATGTATAGTATCAGCTGCTGTTTAGCCCAAATTTGGGAAGAGAAGTGGTACCACCCGATTGCTTTTGCTAGTCGGAAGCTGGGGGTATCCGAAATCAATTACACCTACATGGAGAAGCTGTGTCTAGCGATGGTCTTTGGGACCAAGAAATTCAGGCATTACATTCTCTATGAGAAAGTCGTACTTTATACGAAGGCGGAGGGACTTCGACTATTGATGAATAAGTTACAGCCGCCTGATCGTTTAGCGAAGTGGTTGATCACTTTGCAGGAATTTGATTATGAAATCAAGAGTAAGCCACCAAGGTTGCAAGGCATCGTGGAATGTCTTGTGGACTTTGGGGAGCCGAAAGAATCTGTGGCTGAAGGTAGTGACATGGAGTCGTTATTTAAAATAGATACGGCATCTATTCCCTCCTGGTATGCTGCAATAACGCATTATTTATCAACGGGAGAGGCGGGATCCGAGTTATCTAAGGCTGAGAAAAGGAAAATTAAGCAGCAAGCGTTAAAGTTTGCCTTGATCGCAGGTACATTATATCGGCAAGGGGTTGATGATATCTATCGCCGATGTGTGACGCCTGACGAGGTGCCATTCATTTTGGAAGAGTGCCATGATTCTGCTTGCGGTGGCCATTTTGCTGGACGACTCACAGCACAAAAGGCTTTAAGAGCAGGTTATTGGTGGCCTGCCATCTTCCAGGATGCGTTTGCGTATGTTAAGCGATGCGATATTTGCCAACGACATGATAGTCGAGAGAATAGGAAACGACCACTCACCCCTATTATGGCGATACTTCCATTTGAGAAGTGGGGAATAGACTTTGTGGGTCCTATTACTCCGTCATCGACTACGCAAAAGAGGTACATCATTGTCGCAACTGACTACTTCACAAAGTGGTCAGAAGCACGTGCAACAAGGAAAGATGATGCTAAAGAAACTGCTAGTTTTCTTTTAGAGCAGATAATATGCCGGTTTGGTCCGCCGAAAGAATTAGTGTCGGACCGCGGAACCCATTTCCTGAATAAGGTGATCAAAGGTTTGACAGAGTTGTGGAACATCAAGCATAACAAGACAACCCCATATAATCCGCAAGCCAATGGTCAGGTTGAAAGCACCAACAGGCAGCTTGTAGGCATCCTGTCCAAAATTGTATCGGAAAAGAAACGGGATTGGGATAAAAAGTTATACGTGGCAGTATGGGCTTATAATACGACTTTCAAACGAGCCACTGGCCATACCCCGTTCAAGTTAGTATATGGGGAGGAGTGTGTCTTGCCTCTAGAAATTGAGCTGCCGACTATTCGGTTTGCCATCAATCATTCTTTGAGCGATGAAGACGCTCTTTTTGAGCGCTTGACGACATTGGCCCATTTAGACGAGCTTAAGTTGCAGAGCTTATTGCACCAAGAAGTGGCGAAGCGCCGAATGAAGAAGCTACACGACCTCAAAGCCAAGAAATACACCTTCAAGAAAGGACAGCTTGTTCTGTATTATGACGCACGACATGAATTATTCCCAGGCAAGCTAGAACCCAAATGGGATGGGCCCTATAAGATCGTTAGAATAGGAAAGAATAAATCCACAGTTTTGTTAGCTGACCTTGAGGGGATAGAATTTAAAAATAAGGTTAATCTTAATAAGATTAAACCTTATTACTTCTGATTGTACTAATGCTATAACTGCCTTGCAGGTCTAGGCAAGATTGATCAAACATCTGCAAGGAAATCGTGATAGAGGTTGATGGGTCGTCTGATCCCTTATTTAGAACACCCATATTTGGAACAGAGGTATCATCAGGGAAAGCTCATTTGGTGGAGCAAAGGATACAAGGTGATTGAGCAAGAAGGCGGGACATTTATTTGGAAAATCAAGGTCTTCTGCCATCATTGCCTACAACTTTTGACGAGCATCCCTGTTGAATTCAATGATGATGGAGGGATGGAGCCTACAGTCCACCCGTTGAATATGCTGAATTTCGATTACCATAATTACGAGTAGAGTTCAGGATGGCAGGATATGTAAACCCTTTATGGACGTACACCTTGTACTTTGATGGGGCGTCCAGGGGTGCATGCAAAAAAGGAAGTGTAGGAGTTGTCATCCGAGACCCCCGACGACGCATTGTCATGAAGTTAGCTGCTTATCTCGGGGCGAATTTTACCAATAATATGGCAGAATACAAAGCCCTGATTATGGGTTTGAATATTGCAAAGAAGGGCGGTATCCGCCAGTTGTTGGTGAAAGGGGACTCTCAGTTGGTTTTAAATCAACTCAATGGGACATACATGGTACGAAACCCCATCCTTTGTATGTACCATCATACTGCCATAGCCCTGCTAGACGAATTCGATCGAGTGTCTTTTCAGCTGATTCCACGGAATTGGAATCAGTTTGCCGATTCATTGGCTAATCTTGCGTATGAAGAGGACCTCTTCTTTAATTGTGGCCCTTGTCCCGATATATCTATTGATGGTGAGACAGGACCTGGTCGTTTGTGGGGTATGCTTTCTGAACATGCCCTCTTTGGCAGACGATGGTTGATTTGGGTGATGTAGAGGGTAAGCGAGACTCATCTGCCTTTATTATCTCGGACCCACAGACTGATTCGACGACATGTGATGCGAACACCTCTTGCGATATACGCAGGAGAGATAGGTCATAATTTAATGCACCTAGTTTAGGGCTACAAGCCCTGTTCCCCTGGGAATAGTATGCTTTGATGTCTATCATGGTTGTTTCTAGGTGGATGTTCTGCATAGTATTGGTTTATTTCCTTAGGCCAAGAGGGCCGATACAGTTTTGTGGCAAAGTCATGTCTGATTTCATTAGGCCAAGAGGGCCATTTCCCTGTCTAGTGCGGGTGCGTTTAATTGGGTTTTTGTTTAGTGTTGTGCTGGACAGGTTTCGTGGTGCGTGGAATTTGGTGGAGCCTGGAGGAGCCTTTGCTGCGATGGAAGCTTCTTGTGGCCACTCCAGGTGATATTTCTCCTTTACGAGTACCTTTCTTTCCTGTTATATGTGTATTTGTACTTGTTGAGGGGATACTTTTTGTTGGGGACCGGCGACCAAGGCATGAAGTCCCAGGTTTAGGCTACGTATGTTTGAGGGAGGTCGGAGTAGTCATTGCCTCCTGTAAAGACATTGTTAGACATTGAAAGATCTGTTTTAGAAGGAAGTCCTAGTGGCTCTGTTCTGCTAACCTGCTAGGCAGCCGTTCTAGGAGTTCTTGTTAGTAGTGAGGCAGTTAGAGAAGCCTGCTAGAAGATAATAATAATGATGCCAAGAAATCCTGAATATCCTAAAAGATGAATATAAATGCGAAGGTGTGTAAAAAGGGGTTCTAACCCCTATCAATGAAAAGAAAAGAAATGAAAATATATAAGCAGTTGATCATCGCCTTGCGAAGGCCTGGTAGGTTCCTGGGGACGAGTCAGACCCGGGGCCGATACCTTGTCTTCCTCGGGGTGGCTTCTTGCTGGAAAAATAATATCAAAACAAGGAAGGTTGGAGCGAAAATAAAAGTGAGCGTTAGAAAAGGATTAAGTGTCGCCTTGCGAGGGCCTGGTAGGTTCTTGGGTGCCGAGACAGGTCCTGAGACCGATGCCCTGTTCTCCTTGGGTCACTACGCTCAGCTCCCTCCTTTTTACATGCCCAAGTATGTTCATCCAATCAAAACCCTCAAAGAAGAGATATACTGAAAGAAAATATCCTTTGCTCAGGCTATAGGAGTCCTCGCCTTGTAGGAGCTCCTAGTTGTGTTGTCTTTAGTTGGTCAGTAGTTCAGACTACCACTTAGGGCAACCTCTTTGGCAGTTCTTTTTAGTTTGGCTGTGTTGGAGCAGCTGGTTAGTGACTCACTTCGGATCTTCTATTAGATGATGCTAGGCCTATTCCTTGTGGATGTCATGCCTTGGTTCTGTCCAGGGGTAGGGGGAGCATTGTGCTGAGTTTTATGATGATAATTGTTTTGTATCAGTTTGATGCTTCTTTGGTTGTTTATGTGCAGATATGTTCGTGGATTCGACGGGCTGAGTCGCCCTATCCCGTGGTCGCCAATGAGAGCGGAATTTAGGAGACGGCAAGTGCTTAAAAATAGCTAAAAATTATGAATATCAAGGGAAAAATATTCACTGTCAAAGGCGGCGGCTCGATCTAGGACGATTTTAAGCGCCAAAGTGCTTTAAAGGCGCCCGAGCGACACTTGTTGATTTTTCATAATTTTTCAGACAGTTGTGCGGGTTGACACAAGCTACTGGCCAATGTGGGATGCTAAGCCGGACGCCCAGGATTTTTCAGAGCTCAATTCGGAGTCCGGACAGGAAAATGGCCAAGGAAACGGTCAAGATATGAAAAGGTGGACACTTGGGAGGCCAAATTTGAGCATGCCTTTTGAGTTTGGACCCCCCCCAAAAAATTTATGCACCTTATGAAGCAAAAAACGTGGAGAGAGAATGAAGAGGCATGAAAAAACGTGGAAGAAGATGGCGCCCGAAAAATGCGCCATGAATGGATGAGAGGCATCATGGCTGCTGCAAACAACCCCCCCAATGGATTATGGGGCTTCATTCCCCTCTGTCTGTGGACTCTATCGCCGCCCTTCGCCCGTGGAATGATGGCCTGGTTTGAAATTTCTGATTCCAGTCTTTCTCTCTCCTCCCTCTCTCTCTTCTAAGAGGCAGTTCATGTGTGGGAAGGAGCAATGAAGAAAGAATGATGGAGACTTGTCCGGCATGGACCGGATTGCTACACGGGCTGAGAATGGTGATTTGGGATGTTGCTGGACATGAAGTGTTGCTGTTTTCCAAATCTACAGCCATGGACACAAAACCCGAAACACGCGTTTAAGCGGTAAACCAAAAAATTACAAAGAAAATTTAGTGTTTTATGCTTTTGATTGATGGAATGCCGTTCATATGGACTAAGATTTGATTATGCTGCTGATTCTTCTGAGTTCTTACTGTTTATAACCAGAAATTATGAAAAACATGCATTTCATGGCCCGAAATAATGTCAAGAAACCCGAAAATGCATGAAAAATGGGGAAAAACAAGGGTTTTGGGCATATAAATGGGGAAAACCGTCGATACACATCAACTAATCTTTCAATTTTGTTGCAAATGAACTAAGTGCCACAGCCCACAAACTGGTTTTCATTTTCAGCAATTTAAAAAATACAAGAAAATGAAGAAAATGGGGAAAAATGATAAAAACACCATGAAAAATAGGGGAAAAATACATTTGGGGCTACGAAAAATATAGAAAAATAGGATTTATGTTTGTTGATGTATGGCAAGGCTGGGGCATGAAGTTGTGCTTCAGTTCAGCCTTGTTTATTTGTTTTAGTGCATGTTTCCTTCCTTTCTCCACATAAAATGGCGAGGAAACCCTGAAAGAAATGAATGCAATGATGCACTATCAACGGGGAAGGGTAGAGTTGTGGAAAAATGGTTAAATGCCGCTGAGCATGAGGAATAATTTGCTGATTTTATATGCATTGCATCTAGGACGGAATAATAATGATAAAAATTAAAACCTAGTAGCACGAAGATCACTTCGGTGCTAGGTGTTGCAGCGAAGCACAAAGCGGTTAGAAAGAAAAGCATGAAAGAGATGTTTTGCACTTGCACGCTGCTGGTTTTTAAAATGGTTGAGCACTAGGCATCCACCTCTTTGCATGATCATTTAGAGGAAATTAAAAGTATCAGAGTTAGCTCCTGGATATGCATAGCAATTGTTTTCAGTAGGCCTGTGACCCACCGTTGAGAGTGTGAGGTTCCTATGCTGTAGGCTAGTCGTGGGATCCTAAAGGGGAAGTTAAGTAAGGACAATGGTACATTCCTGGATACGTTTATTGGTACCTTGAGTGACGTTTGTGCGAAATGTCTAAATGTTGAGCGGCGCATCGAGGGGCCAATCCCCAAGGTGTAGGAGAGTCGCAGAGGGTTGACGGCATTCAGCCGTAGGAGGAACCCCATGTGTATGTGATTCGAGCCTTTTGGCTATGTGAAAGGGACTCCCTCTGAGGAGCAATATTGGGTTAGGATCAGTTGGACTACAACGGATTACAAACGCAATGTTTAGGAAGGCAGAGGTTTTGATAGACGCTCCTGGCCGCGAGGCCGAGGGGTTGTCTTGTGCATAGTGATGAGGTCCGGCTAGTGCATGAGCCAGTGCCGGCCCGTTTTTAGGTCCATCAGCCCACAAAATCAATTCCCCATTTCTCAAAAGGTGCTAATGCTAATATAGGTGTCAAAGGCGTAGCAAAACTCTTAGAAGGACGACCAGTCCTTTGACATACATCGCATTTGCGACAATAATAATAAGTATCTTTAAATAGAGTGGGCCACCAATAACCAGCTAATAGAACTTTTCTTGCAGTCAATTCACCGGCAAAATGGCCACCACACGGCTCATCATGCAATGCCTTAAGAACCACTGGTACTTCATCTTCCCTTACACAACGTCGATAGATACCTTCGCGTGAAAAAAATTTATAAAGGTAACCCCCTAATAATCCATAGGAGCGTGATTGCATTAATATCTGACGTTTCCTACGCTTGTCAGCGCCAGGTGGATATCGAGCAGTACTAAGAAAATTCGCAATATCAACATACCATGGAACTTGTGTCTCCACAGTAAAAAGTGATGCATCCGGCAAATCATCTTCCACACCTTCCTCCTTGTCTGATGTTAATAATCGTGGTAGATGATCTGCTAGCACATGAGCTCTACCAGGACGAGTAACTATTTGAAAATCAAACTCTTGGAATAACAACATCCAACGAATCACACGTCCTGAAAGTTCTGCTTTATTAAGCAAATACTTTAACGCCTCATGATCAACATATATAGTAAACTTATTCCCTAATAAATAATGACGAAATTTCTCCACCGCAAATACCATTGATAGGCATTCTTTCTCAGTGGTGGTATAATTCCTTTCTGCATCACTTAAATTTCGACTCGCATAATAAATTGGATGATCCACCTTATTATCATCTGCTTGACACAAAACAGCTCCTACAGCATACATAGATGCATCGGCATGAATATGGAATTCTTTTGTCCAATCTGGGGGTGCGAGTACTGGTCCTTCAATTAACTTATGTTTAAGAAATTCAAATGCTTTCTGGCAAACATTATCCCAAATAAAAGGAGTATCCTTTCGTAGTAGATTTGTCAAAGGTGATGCCACCTTTGCAAAATCGAAAATAAATCTCCGATAATAATTTAGATGTCCTAAAAATCCACGCAATTGCTTAAGATTTGTTGGAGGTGGAAGTGCAGAAATCTTAATAATTTTAGCTGGATCCATGGCAATACCTTCTTTAGAAACGATATGCCCCAATAAGGTTCCTTTTGGTACTCCAAAAACACATTTATCAGGATTCAAAGATATACCTACTTCATTACTACGTTCAAATACTTGCGCTAGTGACTCAGGCATTTCTTTTGCCGTACCATAGACACAAAAGTCATCTAAGAAAACTTCCATCCATTGACTTAGAAAATCTTGATAAGCTGCAATCATTACTCTCTGAAATGTTGCGGGTGCATTGCACAAACCAAAAGGCATTACTCTATAAGCAAATGTACCCCATTCAGTAGTAAATGTAGTTTTAGATTGATCTTCAGGATGAATTAGTACTTGGTTATAACCGCTAAATCCATCCATGAAAGAATACAGCTCATGACCAGCAACCTTATCAAGTACCTGATCAGTAAATGGCAAAGGAAAATGATCTTTACGTGTTTTGCTATTCAGCTTTCTATAATCGACACAAATGCGAATCTTCTTACTATTCTTCTTGGGTACTACCACAATAGGAGATACCCATTCACTGTATGCAACAGGATAAATGAATCCAGCATCTAAAAGCTTAGTAATTTCAGCTTTCACTAACTCTGCATACACAGGGTTTGTTCGTCGTTGACGTTGACATACAGGTTTTGTGCCTGGTTCTAGATCAATATAATGCTGACATAATTCAGCTTTGATACCCTTAAGGTCCCTATATGACCAAGCAAAAGCGTCAACATGCACTCGTAAGACTTCTTCGAATCTTTCACGATGTGGCGATTCCAATTGGTCTCCTAAATTTAAATATTTTCCTTCTGCCATTTTAAGCTTAACTACTTCAACTTCAGGCTCTTCAATAAATAGAGAGTCTATTCTTCGTGGCTTAATTGTGGGCACATCTTCGGATATCTGCATCAATACATTTTCAAGCAGGTTATTCTTGGTACTTGATTCCAGTGCTTCTTCTCCCACATTCACAGAATTTACTAAGGGTAAAGCCCTATAAGGAATAATAGCCAGGTTATCTTGCGTAGCACCATCAACTTCTACTCCATAGACATTTACTAACTCAGGAAAGGATTTTTCAGTATATCTCTTCTCGTATTTATCTAAATCGCCATTATTGACATTTACATTTTTACGAGATTTCATGGTAAATGAGGTTCTTACAGAGTCAATTACGCTAGGTATCTGCTCTGAAGTACATGGATATTGAGCATGTAACCTATGGCGATATCGACGTAAAATGTCGTTATTCTTTTCTAGACATTCCTGATCATCTAAACTCCAAAACCATTGATTATCTTTAAGCTTGAGAATTAATGAATGTAGATTCTCATCCTCCTCGCCCTGAATTCTACAGCCCAAATAATGTATAACTTGTTTCAATTCCACAAAACTCCTAGGTACTGCAGGTTCAAACCATCTAAGTTGCGGCTCTTGCCCATCCCCATAAATAGTAAAATCCATTACTCTTTCTTTTGGATGAGGCAACACCACCGCTTGCATATTGTGCAATCTAACCTTAGTAGGTTCAGATTGGACTCGTTGATAACCAATTATCGATCCCCTAGAACAGCGATAAATCTTCTGCGCAGTACCGGTCGAACGCCTAAAAGAATGACACAACCAGGGAACATTTGTAGGGTTTTTCTCTTGAGTCTCTGGTTCAAAAGTATTCTTAGATTTATTTTTTTCCAAAAACCTATCAGTGTTTTCATGTTCTTCCCAATAATTTGTATCCATAGATAACGCTTGGTCCATCTGTAACTCACCCCTACTGAATTTAGATTTCTCTTCTTCTAAATAAAATTCTAAAAGCGAGATTTCATCTAGATATCGCCTTTCTCTAAACTGAAACTCTGCCTTTTCCTTTTGCAACTCAGTTATCTTCTTCATTGCTTCATTTACAGCAGTCAACGTTGCCTCACGCTCTACTTCCAATGCCTCTTCCAATTCTCTAATAATCCTAGCGTAATTATCATGATGTTCACGAGAAGTCTGTGAAAACCTGTTAAAAGCCGAAGCTGAATCATCCTCATCCTCACGAGATAGTGGTCTTTGTAAGGGTTTGCACCTATGCCTACTTCTCCTTTCTCTTTCCTTCGCTTCTAGCTGATAGTAATAAATCCTTTTAGCTCTATCTGGCAATTGTCCAAATCCAAAGGGTAAAGCATTTTCCCCATAAGGAAGAGCTTCTAAAATCCTACTCTCAAGCATACTATTATGATTATCAGTAACACCATCTTCTCCCATACCTTCTGAAGAGGTTATTGAAATTTCAGTCACATCAGATATCATTAACTCAGGCATTTCTTCCTCCTCTAATTCATCCATAGAAATCACTTCCGATCTGTTGTAAGCAGAAAATCCATCTTCTTGATCATTTCCTTCTTGATCCGTAGATAATTGAAAACATGTTTCAAACGAATCATCAAGATATTCTGCTTCTTCTGCTGAAAGCATTAAGCAGTCGAGGGTTGTATCTTTGGATGTGGATAACCACTGAGTAATATCGCTATCCGAATCATTGTCAGATGAAAACGCTACAGCATACTCACCAATACCCATCTGTTCTACCTTGTGAGGCTGATGTACTATATTGACCTCTACTTTCTCTGCTCCTGCTGGGTGTGGTGTCTTAAATAACCAAGCATAAGGCCCTTCATGATCAGTCCTCTCCATTTCTGAATCATAAAACTCACTGTTGGATCTCTCATCCATTTCACTAACTGCTTCATCTCCTGAATCTTTCAAAAATCCTTTTGAAATAACTTGTATCTTAACCCTATCGTCTCTAGGACCAATCACAATTGAACCTTTATACCAGTCCTGAATGCATCTTGCTTGGTATAACCAAGGTCTTCCCAACAGGACAGAATATGATGAAATATTTGTTTGCGAACGAACGATCAAATAGTTCACATGAAATTCTAATCCGGCTACTACAGATTTCACATTTCGCAGTAACCCCAAAGGAGTTACTTTCCTTTGATCAGCCACACGTAAAACAATATGAGTAGGTTCTAGATCCTTCAACCCTAATTCTTGCATAGCTTGTTCTGTCATCAAATTAACTGCTGAGCCACCATCTAACTGCACTTCATGTAGCAAATGGCCATTAATAGTAGTATCGATAACTGGAGCTCCTGGGTCCACAAATAAATCTACTATTTTTACATCCTTAGTTGTTTTTCCTTTGGAAGAATTTTCACGGACTTTAGAAGCGTTTATTTCAATCCTCTTCCTTCGACGCCGAACTAATTTATGGTAAAGTTGTTTCCTACAAACAGGCGCTATTTCTAGCAATTGCCGAAGGTTAATAGTCAATGATATTTCTTCTAATGCAGCCCAAAGATCATAGGTCTTATTTACGGATTCTACATAATCTTTACTCCCTTCCTTAGGAGGAACCAATCTTTCGGGAAAAGGAGCTACTCCCACTTGAATCTTAGGATTTACTAAGGGCACAGGTAATAATGGATGGTCAGAGGAATGCTGCGGAGAATCCGATTCAGGTAGTTCTATATTAGGATCTATGTCCTTAGACTTATCCTTCACTGCTCCGTTTAATTGTGAACTCTCTTCCTCTAAACCTTGCTCCTTCTGTTGTTGCTTTTGTGCCCGAGTAATAACACCAATCATAGGATCAGCCCTAAAGGTCACCTTACGAGGTATAAATTTTGATTTAACTCCAATATCTTTCCTTATTGTTTCTACTTCAACTAAATTTGCAGCAGACGTTGAAGGTACATTAGAGGTTTGTTTCCCTTTGTCAGACATTTGATTATCCTCTCGCTTAGGACAATTCTCTTCATAGTGTCCTTCACCACTGCACCTCCTACAAAGAGGAGTATAGTCTTGATTTTTACGCGCATTTGGACAATATGTGGCTATGTGACCTTCTTGTTGGCATCGATAACAAATTACTGGTCCCCTAGGTCTTTGTTGACCACCTTGTCCCATTGAATTACGAAAATTTCCATTATTTCTTCTAAAAGGAGAATTTCTCCCTCGATTACCATCACTGTTGTAATTGTTTCGAGGCACTGGGGGTCTACCCTGGGTGGGCAATCCTCGTGGCCTAAAAGGTTGATTGGGTGGTCCAATCGCATAAGTCCTATTATTACGATCCATGTAATTGTAATTCGTTTGCATTGAACGAGCTTGTTGTTGCTCTTGACCTAATTTATGCCAACAATTTGTATCTAAATGACCAGTCTTGTGGCAAAAAGAGCAAAACGGTGGATGATCGGGCATTAACCTTGAAGGTGTCGGACACTCTGTAGCCACATGGCCGTAACCATGACACTTACCACACCAGATATTAGATCGAGGTGGGTTTGAAGTCGAATTTCCCGACGATTGTTGAGCACTAGATCCTTGTGTCGTTATCGAATAAATTTCCTTCAAAGGTGCTTGTACTGCAGTCATAATTTCCTCCTTTAATTTTCCTAGAGATTTCGCAATAATATCTGCTACTTTTGCTTCATCCAGAGGAGATTGAGATTGCGGCATAGAAGGCATTCCTGTCTGCATCATATAGGCTGGAATTGAAGTGTACGGATTTAGAGGTACACTCGACATGTTTGAGCTTGCGGTTACCGAGGGATTTAAAGGAACGGTCACATAAGACACGTTCTTAGGTACCCCACCTGAAGTGCTTGGGCATTCTGTCCGAGATTCTTTGAATAGATCTCTCCGTCGTTGTTGACTAAGCTGCACTTCTTCCCACCATCTAGCATGTGTTTTAGCATCTGCCAACGTAGCTGGTCGTTGTAAACTAACATGCTGATGAACTTCAGGATTAAGTCCATCAATAAACTTACGTTTTTGCGTGGGATCGTCAGGAGCAGGATTCATCTTACGAATGATTGTCTCCATGCGCTCAATATAATGTTCAACACTTTCAGTTGCTCCTTGGGACAGATAATCCAGTTGAAGAGCCAATCTATCTTGAAAACCTTGTCGTCTAAATTTTTCTAGAAAAGCTCTTGATAAGGCATCATAGGTCCCTTTATGTTGAGCATCTAAATTCCCATACCATTTCGCTGCTTCATCTTTTAATGTTGCAGGGAAGATATGAAGCTTTTGGTCGTCATCTATTATCTCATTGGCGATGCAAGTCACCTCAAATCTTTGCGAATGGGCATCGGGATCTTCGTCCCACAATCCCCCGAATTGCGTGAAATCAGCTAATCTGACTGGGTTGCGAGCCATTGTTTCTCTAAATAGTAGCCCTAACCCTAAATCGTTGATAGTATCAAACCACGGAGGTTCCTGAGGTTCCTTAAATAATTGACGCAATCCGAAATTTGACTCTAAATCCCAGTCAAAGAGCAGTTCAATACTCCCGACTGTAGCATTAGCTTCACTCTCCCTAGTTTCCCTATTTTTCCTACCTCTTTCCCCAGTGACACTGCTAGTACTGGAGACAACTTGATCCCATTGATATGAAGCTGCTTCACTTTCTTTCGATGGTGTTCTATCAGTTGATAAGCTAGGCTGAAGAGGTTCTACCGTTGAGTTAGACACAGCGTCTACTCCCAAATTCAGCAATGCGTTGACCCTCTCTAGTCTTTCTAATAGCCAAGCCTCTTGTCGCACTGCTCGTTCTCTAACTCGCTGATCCCTAGCTTCGTTTTGCTGCTTCCGTCTCTCTTCTGAATTCATCCACGAGTACAAAACTAGCTTTTACTGTCATACTCCAAAATTACGCTCGTTCTATTTGAAGCTATAAAATTAGGTTGTCGCTTGTATGCGCACTTAGAAGGTTCAAAATAGTCGGCAGCTCTGGGTCTATCTCCCCAAAAGGTAACTTTTCTTCTTGCTCGGGGATTAAACCTAGAATTTCAGCAACCTCTCTCACGTCTTTCGTGTCGAAAGAAATTTTTAAACCTCTGGATACACGTATCCAAGGCAACACATCATCCCACACTACTCTTCTAAACGTCCGATAAGCTGTGCGGTAATACCAATCAAAGTGGTACGCTACACTGATTGTATTTATCTCTACCGCATCTATTAACCCAAAGTGTGTCGCTAGTAGAACTATAGTTTGCGCACAGTCGTTAAAACCCCAGCTCCAAGAGGATAATTGTTCAACGTCCACAGTTAATTGTGGCCCAAAATATGTGCCTCCCTCTACTAACTCCGTATCTCTCGCCCAGTCTAGCACTTTTCTTTGACACTCCTGGGGCAGATTAGGAAAATAGTCCCTTAGAAAAGAGACTGTGTATTCACTCATAAATAACACTTAGGATCTAAAATACCCTCGGAAGATTTATCACTCGTTCGAGCGCACTTGGCTCCCGGCAGACGCACCAAAAATGACTGGCCAAAGACCAAGCCACTTTTACCCAGGTTAACAAGCCAACTCCTAAGAGTTGTTGCACTAAACAAGTGATTATTTCACTAATTGTTTTAATTTGACTCAACTTAGCCTTTCCTAAAATCTACAACGTTGTTTGTAGTAGTCCAACTGCAAAGATTCTAAACTTCAATAAATTATACTGGGCACTAAATTGCTAAACCTAAGATAACTATGGTTTCTCCCCATCTCTCAGAGGCAGCTCCTCATAATGTTCTCCTGCCACGCTAGTGGCGGTTTATCCAGGAAATGTTTTTAATGTTTGACTTTGGAAAGATTGTTTCAGGAATATAGATCTCTTAGATCTATTTGTATATCTCCATTTAAAATTCCTTTTTATGTTTCTCTCCACCTGATTAAAATTAATTCTTTTTATTTCTTTACTTTTAAACAAACATTCAAATCAAATTTCTGACATACCATAAACCCCTAAATTTTAATCTCCCTTGGTAGACATTTCCCACTCCGTATATAAATTTCGTCGTTGCTTATTAGTTTTTAAATACTTAATTCATTTTGCAAATATAACGTCTTTTCCTTCTTTCTTCTATAACCAGTATCAGCATGATAAAACAAATTCTTTTCACACTCTTATGGTTCACATAAAACGTTCATTTTAAATCCCGTATATCCCCTTAGTTTTCTTTAAATTATCCTAGTAGCCCTCCACTCCATATATTTAAGAAATTGATTTTAAAATGAATAACATGTAAAAATTTAATATAGATGCTAAGACTTTTCCTCATGCCATCCAATCATCAAATTGTTTTGATTTTATTTTGGTTTTAATTTAAACTAAATTTTATAACTGCAACTTAACATTATAAATCATTATAAAGTGTTGTCAAACTTTTTATTTGTTTGTACCCTCCCATGTTTCATAAATGCTCATACCGTATATAATTTCTCTTATCAAAACTAAAACACCATATCTTCATACGAGCATTTCTTAAGTAAAATATTATTAAATCATTATTTCTTTTCTTTAACCCTTACAACAAAAATGCACTAACCAATCAAAGATTTTGTTTCCAATACTTCACTAAGAATCCATAGTTTATATCAATAAATAACACATTTTACATAAAGGAAAACTATGCTTTTTCCTAAAAATAACTCTTTTCTAATTTTTAAATATAACAAAACATCTTTAAAAATCTTGATAGAAATTCAGTAAATTCCCTGACTCATAAGCTTTATAGGAAAAATATCAGAACTTATAAATTTTCAGTCATTACTTTTATAATATTTTATTTATGATCATTTTGAGTCATTTTTTAGTGTTTTCAACTATTTTTGATTTTTAATAAATAAAAACCAGTTCAGATAAATACAAACAACCATGTAGCATAAGAAAACAGGTTTAAAGACATATTTTAAAAATTATAAACTAGATAAATTATCATGCCATATCATTTACTTTAGATAAACCAATTAGACACTTACTTGGAAAACCCGCAGGTCGTCGTCTTGTCCTTGGAGACCGTGTCCTCTTCCTATCTAGCCACTATCCAGCCATTGTGCATCTCAAGCTCAACATTTCTCGTCTCTTGAGAGATCTTATCACTTCAGATTAGATAAGTATATGGAAACTCCGAATTCTCATAGGGAGATATGGCGTCGTGCGATGAAGGCATTGATGGAACAATTCATTCTTTCCTCTTCTTCTTGCTTGTGATCTTGTTTTAGAGATGCTTTTATCTCTATCTCTCTCTCTCATTCATATTCCATCCATTCATTGCTCTATTAATTAATAGACGTCACTCAGTACTCCGATCGAGTGCATGCAGGAGTTATTTGATTGATGAGGGGAAGGAAATTACGGAGGAGGCCAAAGAGAACAGAGTTCATTCGGTTCCTGCAAAGGCTAATACTGCCGAGGCCCCCAATGGCTGCCATTGCGCTTCAAGTCAGCCCTCCTCCTAGTTGAGGTGGTGTGGGAGCATGTATATGCTGGCCTCATGCATTATACCACCACCACCCACAACGTTGAGATCTGGAATATCTCTGCCACCACCTGATCACGGAGACATCTCTCCCTTCACCCTGGCGCCGATCACCAGCACACGGCTGCTATTTCCAAGATATTCAAATGCATAATTCTGAGAAGCATTTATCATTCGCACCACAACAACACCATTCTCATATCCATAGCGGAGTTGACTTATCCATTCAAAATCAGTCTCATCTGAAATATTAGCATCCCCCAGACTTTTCACAACATCACGTGCATGCACATCAATGACAATCAATGCTCCAATGGTCTTCCTTTCAAGGCTTGTAAGCTTTCCACGAACCTGTAGGACCCTCTGGAGCGCCTCCTACATTCAAATGAAGAGCACCCATGAGAGTACGATAGCAACGGTCAGTCAATGGAGTGATTACCAAGCGGCTGCTGCCGATTCTACTGATTGCTGACTGTGAATGCCAGCGAGACCGCCACCAGTGCTGGTCACGCTGTGAGGACGGCAGTGCAGCGTATGCCTACGTGGAGGCCTGCCATAAGACGTGGACTGCTTGCCAGGTTTCGTCCCCATCGGCCATTGCCTAGAAATGATAGTTGCATCGTTTTCAGAAGATGCAACACACGAGCATCCTCAAATTTTTGTCTTTCATATTGTGAAATTTCTGAAACTTTTCCTCCACCTTGCCATTGTCCAGAACTGCCGCCCTGCCTCTCACGCTCTCTCATCCGCTCATGCTCTCGTTCACGCCCACGTTCTCTGGATCGATCTCGTTCATGTCGATCCTCGTCCCTTCTTTCCAAAATTTTTTATGCAAAGCAAGTCTGTCGTCCCTACGATTCTCGCCTCTCACGCTCTCTCCTACCTCCTTCCCTTCATAACCGTTTTTTCTCTCTTTTTTTTTTATTTACTTTGACCCGGGCTCTTGGAAAAAATGTATAGCAAATTAGAATTGATCTTTCTAAGCCTCCCACTTGATGCTTCAGGAATGATATCTCATTATCTCGCTTTGACATCTCTATATCTGAAACCTTGAAGAGCTCCTCCTGTACATTTGACTTTTCATACAGAATGCAGAGCTCATCATTGCGGTCAATCAAGGAGATTCCCACATAATTTCGATCAAGCACACATGTTTCATAGTGCTTTCGGAATAAAGACATCTCTTTCTCTGCAGTGTTGATGAACCCATTCATCCTTGAAGCTTCAATAACCTTCTCATCAACAAGCTCCTTTTGCTTTTGGAGGGACTTTGAGCATTTGATAAGTTCCGTGCGCAGATGGAACCTAGCCTGCACACTGCTCACAAATTCTTTTCGCATTTGATTCAGAACTCTGTCCTTATATTGCAGCTCACCTTGTAACATGTTGTATTCCACTTCCAATCTTCTCACTTTATCTTTCAGTTCAGCCATTGTGATTTTACTAGCCTGAACAAGTGTAATAAACTTGTTTCTCTGAGCTCGCATGACATTATAAAGCTTGGAAAACTTTTCAAAGTGATCTTCCACATCTTGCAGTTTTTCTGTTAGGAATCCAATCACTAGGTCTGAAGTCCGTATTTTTTCCTTCGCCTCATTGCACATTTGCAGCTTGGATGAAAGAAGACGGCACATATGTTCCCTCAGACTTGTTAGATCACCCATTTGTTGATGACGTGCATATTCCAATTCAATTGATCCCAAAACCTCCCTTTCCAGCCTCTCTACCTCTTTGTACCCTTGGCGCAGCTTCACAGAGACCTCTTTGGTGACAGATTCAATTCCTAGGTAGTTTCGCATTTGGAGGTCACAATCCTATAAAACATATGAGAATTGAGAATTTGGAATAATCTCGATCGTATCATAATCATCCTAGAGAACTTCCTTCCCAAGACCATTGCTTCGAGGTAGATGCAGATGAAATCCTAAGGAATGTGATTACATGCCTTTTCAAAATCCATCCACTAAGGGGTAGTCCTGTCCACCAATCATTGCTTAGTCAATAGCTGTTGCAAAGCTAGGAATGGTATTTTCTATCTTCTGATAAAGAAAATGAAGCCATAATGCTCGGGGTGGATGGCTTAAGCTAGTAATCACTTAATTTTGAGTGCCAAAGCCTTGACAAAAAGCTTATAAGACATATTCAACATGGTCAAAGGCTGCTAATGGTTACCTTGACGCACATGGGTGATTTACAAATTGCCTTTATAACACCCATGTTGGCCTCTATAGGGAATTGCCTAGTAGCAGAGCAGTCCCTTTTGAATTACTTCGTCCTTGCCAAGAGTCATCCTCTTGAATCTGATATTCAACACCTCCCCAAAGAAATTTCCATAATAATCACCAATGATCTAATGATCACCCCTTCATCATCACTACAGTATTACTGCAGACAATAATCACAATCATAATGCTATGTATTTTTTCATAAGTAATTTAATCCTTGGGAGGTAAGAGGTAGCATAGCTAATGAAATCCTCCATCCCTGAGATTAATACTAAAAATATCCTATCAACTTGGCAAGACCTTGCCAAGTCTAAAATTCCCCCAAAGACTCCTAATTTATAACAAGGTCTTATCTCCTCTAAGTAGTAATAATCCCTACAGTAAAATTTTAAATAGTCATAGCTGAGATTCACTAAGTAGACCTATCAAATTTTGTCTAAAACTCCACCTTCCTCTCATACAAGAACTTCCTTGTACCACATCTCCTAGCTAGACTGCAAGGACACGGCCTCCAAAGACAGCAACAACGAACACCGCATCTGCATTGAATTCATGTAAAAATTTAGTAATAAGGTGTCAATTGTATACAGTTTTGCCAAAAAATTGTTGCAATAAATGGCATGTTTTTAGGTGTTGTCATCAGCATTGTCACTTCTGTCAATTGCTGCCATAACTTCAGTCTATGTCCTGCAGGACATACCCACCTTGGAGGAGCTGGATCTCTAAATATAGAGCATATATTCATGAATCCTCTTCTAGAAAAATATTCCTCAACATCAGGCACTCCTCTATGGCACATCATGCTATGACATTGGTCCATCTATGCTTCAGCATTGCTAAAGATTTGTCACGCTATCAGAATCTGCGCCCGTGCTAATTGAAGGCTCTAATCCATCTCTCTGCAAATCGATGTCAGTCGCCACCATAGAGCAATGATAGCCCTTGAAGTAAGCTTCATCCTCATTTAATTTTTTTAAAAATGATCAAGTATAACTCCCACAATTAGGAAAAAACCAGGGTTGGGTCAAAACCCTAATCTAGGAAGCCATAGCCAAACTTCATCAAGCTCAAAAATCTCATCATTTTCTCTCTCCTACCACCCACCTGGAACAACCCATTGTCACTCAGATTTGAAGGTCCCAACATCAAATCAAGAAGGGGAAGATTTGGATCTGAAAGATCTTGAATAATTTTGCAGATTTGGAAATCTTTAAGGAAGAAACATAGTGTCTATTGACACTCATTTTCGTGCTCTGAGCACTTGTGTTTTTTGACACATCCCAACCAACTCTTCTGCTACTTAAACCTGATAACTTTGAAGTTGATTTGCTGCTATTCCTGCAAGTTTAACATGGGCAAAGATTCTCCAACTACCCGTTTCAAAGGAGTCGGGTTTCATACCCGGTTTCATACCGGGCAGACCCACATCAAACTCATCTTGATGAAGAAGGGCCTGTGGGCCATTACTAGTGGAAAAGAAAGGAAGCCTCGTGATGCGGATCCAACGATCACTTGGCAAAATAACAATGATAAGGCTCAGGTCATTATCAAACTCGACCTAGACGATAGCTATATCCACCATGTGGATAACTGTGAGACCTCACACGATACATGGAAGAGACTTGACACTTTGTTCGGTGCACAGTCTAAATCATCAAAGTATGGTCTCCTGATAGAGTTTTCCAAGCTTGAAATGAAATCTAGCACATCACTTGCCATGCATCTAAATTACATGGAATGACTTCTAACCCAACTTGTAGGAATCAACATTATAATGGAAGAAAATATTTGCATTGGTGTTCTACTTAAGAGTTTGCCTCCTAAATATAATAATGTATCAACAACTCTAATTAATATGGCAAACCCTGAACTTGTTGATATCCAAGCATCACTGTTAGAGGAGGAAAAGAAGCTAAAAACTAAGGAAGAACCAAGCACCTCTAGAGATGAACATGCATTATATGTTGGCAATATGTACAAAGGCAAGAAGGATCAGCTCTTCTGTGACTTCTGCAAAAGGATCAAACACACTGAGAAGTTCTGCCATGCCAGAAAGAGGTCCCAAAAGGCCTATCTAGTTGCAGTCAAAGAAGAAGAATAAAATGAAGAAAAGGAAGAAGAAGAAGAAGAAGAAGAAGAAGAAGAAGAAGAAGAAGACCACCAGGAGAAGGACAAACCTCATCGGTCCTTCTATTCAAATAGACTTTTTTAGCGTTGTATTTCCTAGCCCTAATGCCTCAAGCATAAACTTGTAAACTCCTCAGTTAGCCTTGTACTACATCCTCTGTACACTTTGTGAGGCCCTTGCTACAGCCTCTGGATGTCCATCATGTTTGCGGTACCCACACTTTATGGTGTGCCCACACTTTGCAAGTGTTGCTTTCACTAAAGCCTCTATACGCTTTGTACTTCTGGTTGTGATTGAGGAGGGGTGTTGAGATATTTGCAATCACACCTACTTCAGTCCCTTTGTGAGAAGCAGTGAGGGCTTAGGACCAGAATCCCATATGCACAGTAGGAGACAGTACCACCACTCAATTCCTATAAAGCATTGTACTTGCACTCTTTTTATGATGCAATGATAGTACTCTTTTCTTTCCAGTAAAGTGTCATGTCACTGTCAATATACAAGATTGTGTTTATGAGTCCAAGTCTTAATCTTGGAACCTAATTCACTTGCGTAACAATTTGTCCTTGTCAAGTTCAATGTCTTCATGAGTTCCTTTTTCCTCTTTCAACCTCCATAGCTTCTGCCTTTGCCATACTCTAGATCCCGCTTATTTTAACACTATCGGCACACAGACTGAGAGTTAATACAAGGGTCATTTTCTAGGCCATTAGATTGCAATTCGTAATTCTGGTGGCCCTATGAGTCATTCCATGCATTTAGAGGCCTACGGGGGGGTATCATCTAGATTACTTAGCCTTTGCCTACCCAAAGTGGGTCCAATTTGCGAGAATCTGGCTTTTGTGTAGTGTGTTCGAGTGATAGTACCCAAGTGATAGTGTTTGAGCACCTAACTCGGACTGTTGGGACCTAAAAGGGGCCCGAACTAGCTATAAGGCTCCATCTAGGCCTTTATGCTCAACCAAAACACCCCACAATCCCCAAGAGCATCCGGAGGCTACAAACTGGTCTAACCAAATAAGTGTTCATAATGTATATAGTCCAATGGGTAACCCTTCCCAAACTTCTCACAAGGACCCCCAATACATATTGGTGTTATACACCTCATAAAACAAACATAGGGAGCACCCCTCGACTAATCGTCGTAGCCCCACTATGGCTCTCCTATACCCCAAGGATTGGACCCGAGATGCGCCATTCAAACATAAACCATGTATGATACATAATCCTCTTTTTTAAACAATCATTTCGAGGGGATAAAAAGATAATCCTCACTGATTAAGTCCCCTAAAGGAAACGAATCACTAACCCTACGACTTGGGATATCTCACTCTCAACATGGATCAATATTTATGAAGACAATTGCCATGCATCTAGGATGATAGTATGTGTTGAATACGATGCAATTGTGAATGATTCATGGT
This sequence comes from Lygodium microphyllum, assembly GCF_053477565.2. Lineage (NCBI taxonomy): Eukaryota > Viridiplantae > Streptophyta > Polypodiopsida > Schizaeales > Lygodiaceae > Lygodium > Lygodium microphyllum. The sequence goes on along the minus strand of NC_141143.1, from coordinate 7,814,561 downwards.
GCTCAACCATTTGTATTCATTTAAAATAGCATTGTGACAGTGTGAAACCATTTCTTTCCATGCTTTCATTCTAAACATAATTGTTGTATTGCATAGGGTCAGAGCATGCTCGTGCTACTGAGCCCTTTAATTCTCAAAATACACATATACTATATGCAAAGTATATCACAAAAAGATCATATTCAACATGTAATCAACACTCATTACCCCCTCCTCTCCCTACCATTTAGGGTTGTGCATTCGGTGGTAGGTTTAGAGAGCGGTTTGATGTATTTTTCTTTGTAAAGAGTGATAAATACTCATTCAATATAAAGATAGAGCCAAATTGAGTCTAAACATCATGCTTCAGTCCTACCATACATCACAGACTTTTTTTTCCTATTTTTTAAGTGCAATATATTTACTTTTTCTCATTTTCTCTATTTTTTTCTATTTATTTATCAATAATTACTAATATTTCTTGATTTTCTGATGTGACTTGATCAAATTTTTTGAGAATTATTTTCATTCCTCATTCCATCCAATGAGAACACCATTGACACATCAAAACCCCCAAAATCCATGATTTCCCTTAAAATCACAGTTTTGCGAGTTTTGCTTGTTTATGGAAAAATCAATAGATAACATATTATTGTTGATTTTCTTAATGTTTCTTATTAAAAAGCCCATTTACAATCAAGAGAGCAACCATTTTCAACCACTTGCAATTAAGATCTATCATAAAACGATAAAATTTATCACTTACTCATTAAACCCCCGAGGAGTCCACCTATAAGAAATCATTTGTAAAACGTGCGTTCAAATGATATTAAGAAATACCCTTTCTTTACATGCTACAAGGCCTTAAAATGGTCCATTTTACTTTACTAAACTTACATATTTTTTTCAAACTATAATTTAAAAACCCCTTTTGTAAATACAATCACGTGAATTTTACTAAATATAATACCCTTTCTTTTAAACTTGTGCAGTATCTTACATGTTCTATAAGGTAGACTCCTTGGGAGTAAACCACACTTTATCTTACACGTATCTCATATTTGAAAGGCTATTGACACTCATTAACAACCGTAATGCTCCTCCAAACATCAATCTATGCTCCATCCTCATGTCTCAGCATCATCTCCCAAATCGAAATCTCTCAAATCAATCCACCCCCTTCCCTCACAAATTGAACCATAGAAACATGCATCAAGAGGAGAGAGAGAGAGAGAGAGAGAGAGAGAGAGAGAGAGAGAGAGAGAGAGAGAGAGAGAGCGAGCGGAGAGAGAAAGATTGAATTTTGATCTTCTCATTCAAGCAGCCATTTCACACGAGGAAGGCAGCGATTGGAAGTGAAAAAATCAGAGAATACATGGCATTGATCAATTTGATGACTTCTTCTCGGCTCCAAATCCCCCTCTCCCACAAATCGACGTGAAGGAGGGGGTATCATTTTTCAGTAGACCACCATTTCAAAAATGGCCCCCCCCCAATTGACAAGTTTTAAATTTGGGCCATGCCCAACTCAATTGCGGTCCACTTTTGACCTTCTAGGTGCTCGACTCCCAATTTCTTCCTTAACGATTTGTGATCTGAAAATTCCTATGCATCCGAATTTAGGTCCTGAATGGCCAAGAAGTCATCGCACTTAGATCCGGCACTTAGAAAAATTATGAAAAATGTGCAATCACCGCAAATGTCAAAATTTTCATTCTCGTCTTCCACAGTCACTTAAAATTATCGGATTTGTGTCTTTGCTTCCATCAGGCTTTAAATTCTTCTTTAAACTTGTGGAAATGTGGGGGATCTAGGACATGGCAAGGAGCTATGGTGGATGGAAGAAGAAGAATGAACTCATGATAATTGAGACACTAGACTTGACTGTTACACAAGTGAATTAGGTTCCAAGATAGGAGCTTGGACTCATAAACACAATCTTGTGTATAGATTGACAATGACAAGACACTAACTGAAAAGAGAAAGCATCATGCTATTGCATTCATCATATATCAAAAAGTGGTAGTCAAGTACAATGCTTTATAGTTGTTGGATGGGTAGCAGTTTCCCTTTCTATGCATATGGGATTCAGTCTGCCTGCATGTCCTAAGCCTAGAACTGCCTCGTACAAAGAGGCTACAGTAGGCGTGATTGCAAATATCTCAACACCCCTCCTCAATCACAACTAGAAAGTACAAACTGTGTAGAGGCTTTAGTGAGAGTAAAACTTGCAAAGTGTGGGCACACCATAAACATGGCAAAACACCAGAGGTTGTCGTAGAAAAGACTAAGTGTGGGTGCCACAAACATGATGGACATCTAGAGGCTGTAACAGGGGCCTCACAAAGTGTACAGAGGCTCTAGTACAAGGCTACATGAGGAGTTTACAAGCTTATGATAAAGACATTTGGGCTAGGAAATACAAGGCTAAAACAAGTCAGTAAAAATTGGGTCAAGGACCGTCAGGCCCTTGTAGTTTTTAGCATTTCTTTTGGCATAGATCTTCAATTTATTGTAGATCTTCTTGTCGATGTAGTCCATCTTGCTCTTTTTGATCCTGTACTTGTTCTTCACTTTGCTCTTTTGGTCCTTTCCTTTATGGTCCTCCTGATCTACTTCTTTATTGACTTTGCTTGCATTTGTCTTCATGTTCATGTTCATGTCCCCCTCAAGCAAAGACATCATCTTTGAGGCAATGAAAATGACTTCAAAATCTTCTAATAGATTAATTGATAGCTCTTTAGAACAAGGGAATCCATCCATCCCTACAGGTAGAACAGATAAGTCTTCCATATAGTGTTGATAAGCAACATGAGCCATGCTACTCTTCATGAAGTGTATCCACATATAAATATTCTTGCTTGTCATTGACATGACCAAGAATCAATACCCACAAACTCAAAATAACCAACAATGAGTTGATATTTGTATGTATCAAAAGATACAAGCAATGGCAATGTAGTATCAAAAGATACTAGTTTGAAATTTGATGTTGCTTGAGTTTGACTTGATTCTTGATGCTTGTCTTGTCCTTCAACTTGAGTCCCCTCCTTGCTGATGCGATGGATAAATTTTACTTGAATCCTTGCTAGAAATTGAACTAGAAGCTCATATCAAAGTGGAAAAACCTTCCAATGGAGTGAGAAGAGTGAGATGGAAGAGGAGCTTGATGATGATATTTGATTCAATATTCCAAGTCTTCCAAACACTCCACAAATGTCCTCACCTTGATGTTTATCATTGAGTAAGTCAGTGAATCAGAGTGGCAATGTCTTAATCCAAGTGATAGGAGAGAGAAAATGAAGAAAACGATGAGTTTTTTTATGAGATCGAGTTCAAAAGCTATGGAGGACTGTGTTAGGGTTTCAAACCCATTTGATAAAAACGACGACAGCAACTCGATCCGATAGCCATTTGAGCTGATATCTGATGAGAGGATAGCTCATAGGTTAGGCTTTGAATGCCCCATGATCAACATTGACATTGTTTACTTTATGTATGGTGCAGACTGTACAATGCAGAGTTGGCGCAAAACAGGCAGCGAACTGACAATTTACACAATGCCAGGCTCAAGGCACACCAATGTTGGGGTCTATGGTAATAGGCACATGAACCCTAAGTTAGGGAATATTTTTTAGAAGAAATCATGAGGAAATATAGCATGTAGAAGGAGATCAAGAAGCTCCAAGACAGGTGGGTGCAGGCTGGCTATGGCTGCCAGGTAGAGAGTGTGTGATTCAAGTGAGGAGATGAAGTTAGATACTCAACCTGAGCTTGAACTGAGCTGGAGAGGGTCTGAGAGAGAGCAGAGAAGAGCTAAGTCGAGCTGAGCCATGCCTGACTAGGCTCTGATACCATGTGGAAATGTGCGGGAACTAGGACATGGCAAGGAGCTATGGTGGATGGAAGAAGAAGAATGAACTCATGATAACAGAGACACTGGACTTGACTGCTACACAAGTAAATTAGGTTCCAAGATAGGAGCTTGGACTCATAAACACAATCTTGTGTATAGACTGAAAATGACAAGACACTAACTGAAAAGAGAAAGCATCATGCTATTGCATTCATCATATATCAAAAAGTGGTAGTCAAGTACAATGCTTTATAGTTATTGGATGGGTAGCAGTTTCCCTTTCTATGCATATGGAATTCAGTCTGCTTGCATGTCCTAAGCCTAGAACTGCCTCATACAAAGAGGCTACAATAGGTGTGAATGCAAATATCTCAACAAAACTTGCATCATTCTACTCTTTTCCGTCATGTCTTGGGAATTTAAATTCTACTCTCACATACGAGCCATTTGAAAAATGGATGCTTGACCGTCGAATATGTGAGCATCCGAGTGGATAATTTTGGGGTGTCTGAATTTGACCATCCGAGGCCGAATAACATTGCCTATGTCTAAGTCTAGGACTCATACTGGTATGATTCGTTTGAGCGAACTAGGGACTCAAACTATCTGAGTTGTGGCAAGACTCGAATGGCTGTGGATCCATCTGAGCATGGTGCCACGAGTTTCAAGATGATCAAAATCTTGCGAAATCTCATGCACTTCTTGATCAATCTTCCATCTACAATCCTAGGAGCAATCATCCAACACAAGGGCACACTCAGAGCTTACTTGCAAGGCTTGAAAGGGCAATGATGAAGATCGCTAAGCACAGAATGGTTTCCATCTCTCTCTCTCTCTCTCTCTCTCTCTCTCTCTATATATATATATATATATATATATATATATTGAATACACATAAATGAGCTATTTTCCCCTCTTCCTGGCCTCTTAAACACCTTCTCTCTTGCCTTGTTACTTTCCCCTTTTCTCTCTTTGCCCTCTTAATGCCCTGAATCTCTCTTTCCCTTATTTTTTCTTATTTTGGGCCCACTATTACAGCAATAACCCTAATGTGTGTTTCTCTGTTTTCCTTATTTTTGCCTCACCTAAATGCATCCAAATCACAAGAAACCACTTATACTAATCCAATATACTTACCTAAATCCAAAATACTAGAAAAAACTACTTGTAAAGGAGATCGAATATCTCTTCAATTCCCTCACTTCCTACTTATCTCAAGTATCGGTTCGCGGCAAACCCTACTTCAATGCTTGATTTGGAGTGCACAAGCACTCAATGCTTGAATCCTAGGACCACTTATTGTTTCAAGCATTTCAAGCCAAGGGAAATGGCTACCTCTCATATAGCCATACACGCTCTCACACCTATGAGTGTAGTGAACTTACATTCATGCTCAATTGTGTTGCCTCCTCCCACAAGCTCTCAGGTAGCTCCACAATCCAAGGCGCAAGTTCAAGCAAGCTCGATCCTCAAGCTCCAAGCTCCAGGCTCCATTGCCACACAAAAGATAAGAGAAGAAAAGAGAAAAGAAGATAAGAAGAAGAGAGGAGAAGATGGAGAGCTTCTCCACCACGGTCCCTCACCCTCACACTCCCTCTCTCAAGCACAAGCTCAAACAAGCAAGAACAAGAAGAAGAAGAAGAGAGCTAGCTTTGGCCACATACAAGAATGAGCTTCTTCATTCACTTTTTGCCTTTTATACAAGCCCTAATCCCTTTTGGACACCCATCCCTTTTTTACATAGCCGGCCCTAATCCCTTTTGGACACCCATCCCTTTTTTACATGGCCGGCCATTTTTGCCTAGGTCCTCTTTCCCTATTCCCTTCCTATTTACATTGTTCCTTCACCCATGCTCATCTACATTTACAAATTGCACAAGAGGGAGCCTGGTGCTCTCTTACAAAAATTTAGGGTGCGCCTTTGCATTTGAAATGCATCTTTCCCCTTTTGCACTTTCCCTAAACTTTTTAAGGTTGTCCTTGTGCTTTTGGCATTTTTCCCTCCTTTTTTTTCAGTCTAGGACCGCCTTTTTCCGCTTTACCCTCCGTCTTTTTAATATTATTTTTACTTTCCTTGCACTAGGGTTAACAGGCATAACCACATATTTTGCCACAAACGTGTTTTTGTATAGATGTTTTCTATTTCCAAAAAAGAAGTAAAAATGTAGAGAAAAACTATAAAGCATGAAAAAACAATGCCAAAACTAGTGGGCTATTATATAATTTTCTAAACAATATGAGAAAGGCATAAAATTGATAAGTGTATTACCACTTCATAGAGTGGCCAAATCAACTAAAACACTCATGTAGCCTGTTTCCACTTTTCTTCATGTAAATGGAATCATCTAGTGTCCAAAATCACCTCATTAACTCCAACCTCAACATGCAACCATAATATTTCTTTGTGAGCATCTCTAGTAACTACAACCATGGCGATGAACTATCCATCTAGTCATGCCAAAGGACTATCCCAAGGTGAGCAATCATAATTATGTAGAAAACTTGTAATGAAAAATACTTGCATAGGGTGGCTGTCATTTAAAGAAACTCATAACATGCTCCATGAGCATTTTACCAAGGCTTGAGATTCCTCCTTAAAGGATATACCCTTCCAAATGATTGTTTGAAGCTTCATATGTTTGTTGATAATGACATCAATGTTGCTAATGCCATTGAGATAGGAGACTATGGGTTTGCTCTCGATGACAAACATGGATGAGAAGCCTTTACTCTTCTTTGAGTTGTTGATATTGGTAGATGAATTGGGTGGTTGGCCTCTTTCACCTTGAAGCTAACACCATAGGAGAAAACCAAGGATCCTACTATTAACAATCCACTCAAGCTAGCCCAGTAGCAAACATTTTAGGCTCCTTCCTACAATAGGAAATCTACAACACTTCTCCAAGTTCCATAAAGTGACTTGCCTTCTTATGGTTATACCAAAAATACCCAGTGCATCCAAAATATCCATGTAGACATGGGCCAAAGTAGGTAATTTGTGACTATTCAAGTCCAAATTTGCTCTAGCTCTACTCAACTAACTATTGAGCAATTGGGATTAATACACACACACAAATTTGCATTTACATGACCTATTCAAATCCATTAACTTTCTAGACAAGTTTGAGTCCATGTTTCCAATGAAAATCTAAAATCCCTGAGACTATAGCAAACATTAAACAAACAATGCTATTCTTTTCCAAGTTTCACCTCAATAACTCTTTTCATTTCACCCTTTTATAAATAACTACTACTACTACTATTAACTCTAACTCAAGAGTATGAGAAAAAAAATTATTCCAAGCCCTTGTTTATTAGGAAAAAAATCGACAATTCAAACCTACAACATACTCATGCAATTCAGTAAATACCAAACTACTAGTCTTATCCATTACACCTATTCCTTCAACATCATTCAGATATGCTTCGACACTGAGAACCTCTACAATACACATGAAATCCCTGAAATTATTCATTGCTACTCATTCTAAATATTAACCTTGACATGATCAATGCTACAAGAATAGCAATGACATAGTAATACCTTTAGACTAGTTGCAACAACAAATCAAACCTTCTACTTGCATAATTCACACTTGAAATAATTATTACCATGTTTATTCATTCTCTCCTTTAAGATTGATAAACATAAGAGTTTATAAATGTAGTTAGCACACATGGTAGTAAACTTACTCAAAATGAGTATTTCTCTACGTCAACATAGGGAGCAGGGGGGGAGAAACTAAGAGCACACACACAAAACAATTTACACTTGAGCACATAGAGAGGTAGGGCTGAATTCTTCTTCTTCTTCTTCTTCTTCTTCTTCTTCTTCCACACAAAAGAACTAACTCTACAACATAGTAAAAGACTAATGTGAAAGTACCACATGTATGTATGCATGGTCACTAAGTGTGAACCTGCTAAGGAAAGAAGTGGTGGTACAATAAATGTGCTATAACCAAGGGTAGAGACTACATGGGTAAAATCCACATCTATGTTTTTGGTCCTCACACAATACACTGAATTCCTAGCCAATTGAATGCTACTAACTAAGATTATCATAGTAAATGATAACCTTCTTATCCACCTTCATCTCCAAATCACTAAGTAGCTTGTGTTAGATATGATCAATGCCCCACCCTCATTAGGTGCCACCAATGATCCATGGTGCTCAAAGTTGTAAGGCCCCCACTATGAGGAGAAGCCAAATGTGAGCCGGGACATTGGTTGAGTCCTGACTTGTAACTCAGATGAGGTCTATGTGACCGGATGGCAAAAAGGTGACCCCGTTGTGGGTCTAATCTTTGGGTTAGACGGAGTGGTTAAGCTGGTAGCAACTCGAGGCGCATTGCATCAAGTTGTGGGGTAAGGGAGTTAAAAGGGGCCCCTATTTTGGGGTCCAGGAGCTGCGGAAGTGGCCCCTGGCTGGGGGGGGTCCCAAGGGGACCAACGGCCTCCCTGGCGGGGGTCCGGGGGCAGCGCCCCTGGCCCGATGGTAAAGGGAATATTCCCTGGCCGACTAGTGGAGGCACATATGGTAGGTCGATCAGGCTGACCTAACAGCCTTCGCGGGCTATAAAAGCTAAACCTTTTCACAACCATCTATCATTCATCTTTCACCTAGTCAGAGTTGTTGTTTCAGCTAGCCTTAAGCTCTTCACCTATCTTCTGTCTAGATCGCCATCTAAGCTTCACACAGTGGAAGCGCACGGGTGGATAGAGTCATCTTTGTATCAATTGTTTGAAGCTAAAGAATTTTACTGATTCTCCTCTTATTTGTTGTGTACTCTCTATCTCTTTCTCAGATTCTGTTCATTGCGCCGTGTAATATTTTACAGCTTGTGTAACCAAGCTACCTTGCATGCTGCAATTGCAGCACCTATGTACTCTACCTCTCTACCAAAGGCAACTATTGGAAATTTTCTTGTTGCTCCAAGTAATAGAAGCACTGCCAAACAAAAAAAAACATAAAACCACTAGTAGATATCCTATCTAAAATACTACCAACCCAATCTATATTTTTGTAACCATGCAAATCCAATGATACACCTACATCATAGAATAAGGCATAGTCCAATGTGGACTTGAAATAGTGTAATGTGTACCACACTACATCCAAATGTGACTTCTATGGAAGCTACATAAACTAACTCTCCAAACCAACTATGTAGTTTATGTCTAGCCTAGTGATCATCAAATAGAGTTATGGTTGCCCACAATCTTTCAATACATAGTGACATCCTCAATCAAGTCACCCTCAGATGCACTAATCTTAGCATTAACAACAAAAGGTATAGAAATAGGCTTACAATCATCCATACCATACTTCTTCAACATATCTAACGTGTATTGTCTCTCTGACAACCATATACCCTCTAGAGTCCTAATTATATCTATGCTATGAAAATAGTGCACATCTCCCATATCCCTTATCTCAAATTCAATCTTGAGAAGACCCTTCACACTATCAATCTTTGTCTCACTATCACCCACAATGATCAAATCATCCACATATATGGTAATAACCATAATACATATATTACTCTCATATATATAGAGTGAGTGATCAACCTATGCTTTGCAAAATCCAATGTTAACAATGTAATTTGAAATCATGTCATGCCGTGCACTAGGTTCTTGCTTTAGCAGCCCATACAAGGCCTTACAAAGTCTGCATACTTAATTTGGATTATTCTCATCCACATAACCAGGTGGCTGCTCCACATAAACTTCCTCTTGCAACCCCCCTTGCAAGAAGGCATTCTTAACTTCCATTTGATGCATGATCCAACCTTTTGATGCAACTATTGTTATGATAGCCCTTCTAGTGGCCATTTTAACCAATGGAGTAAAATTCTTCTCATAATCAATACCATGAGTCTATGCATACCCTTTGGCAACCAATCACGCATTATAGCACTCAATAGATCAATTTGAAGTCAATAGCTTTCTTGCCTTCAAGTAAAGGAATCAGCTTCCATATGTCTTTATCAATAATGCTCTTAAGGAAGTGTTTTTTTTAAGAAAGATGATAGAATTGTTTATTTATATATTGGGTTGGCATTTTCTTTTCTCATATTCCAAGTCAAGATGTTATTATTGAGGATTTGTATGTATCAAATGGTAAGCTTGTTGACATTTCCGTTCTAATATTTTTGAAGTGTTTAAGGAGTTTGATCAGTTTGTCAATGAAGTTAGAGCAAATAGAACTATCCAAGTACCTATATTGGACATTTATGCAGCTTATGTTACAACATGAATAGTTATTGATATGGTTCATGTTGATAAGTTTTTCAACATGACAATGATGATTTTGAATAAGCTAGATGCTAGTAGTAGAAGTACATTGCAGTTTTCTATATCACAAAGTAATTTTTCAGCTTTACAGCAGATTTCAATAATTGAGGAGTTTTCAAGCTTACTAAATGTGTTAAGATTATAGGATGAAGTGCAAGAATCTAAATTTTTTCACGAAGATCTATAGGAACCTACATTCATGCAATTTCTGCAACAACAATGTGCATTCATGTGTTTCTTGCAACAACTACCTGCCTTCTTGCTATTCTTGCAATAGCAATCAAAATGCATGCAATTTCTACAATAGTAAGAAGTGCTACGACAAGCTACAAAACAAGTACATTAGCAACTTAAATATCAATAGTTTCAAGAACATGAAAATGAGCAAATACACATTTCATCAATTTGGATTGATGCTCAAAAAGATTTTGTGAATTCACCTTAATCATCTACAGTTCATTTAGTCTTGGTCTATAAATGGACTTTAAATTTTATATGATCAATAGTTGATGTGGTTACAACAAGTATGGCCTAGAAGGGCATGATTCTCCTTTATTCTTGTTGATTATGCTGTATGAGATTATGAGGCTTTCATGATGAAATCAAGCTTTGACAATTTACACTCTTTTTTGCAATGTTTATTATTACTCTCTGCTCATTGTCTCTCTTATGCTGTAATAAATGACCAAGTAGTCTCTTTCTCATGTTCTCAATGCTATTCTTTGTTTCTATATCCATTTTCTCATGCAATAATGCAATTTACCACAATACCTACAGCAACAATGCAGTCTTATTATGCATTCTACATAGATTTAGGCCTGTAATGATGAAACAAAGCCAAAGGTATAGTTTTGAAAGTCAAAGTATAAAGCCAAAGCCAAAGGCCTATTGCGACCTTTATTATATAATATTCAAATTTATAAGAGAAATCACAATTTGAATAAGAGAAAAGATAGAGATAAGGGTGTATGACAAGAGAATGGATACAATCTCTCCCCATGCACGAGTGAGCATCTCCCTTATGTATATATTTATGTGTTTGTAATTCTTAGCTTTTGTGTTCAAAATCATAAAAGCATCCTTTTGGGCCTTTTACTTTTCTTGCATAACTGACATCCTTTTGACTAATTATTTCCTTTATCTCTTATCTAATGAATCTATTTTTACATAAATATCTTAGTATTAAGCCTTAATAATGAATGAAGCAAGAGTCACAAAAAAAAAGAGGCAGACTAATGTAATTGTCAAAAATAACGTGTTAAATTTGTAACTGCCAAAAATAAGAAAAGTAAAATAATAAGTTGGATCTAAGAGGCTAAAATAGCATGCAACACCAAAGTGGGAGCTAGAAAACATTGGGATAATTTTTAAAGTTAGTTTATTCGTCAATCTTACCAAAACAATGAATAAATGTAAATGGCAATGGTGCTAAAATAATGAATAAATATAAATGTTAAGTTTTCAAAAAAATATATGGATTGGAAAATTCAACAATGCATGGAGGCACTCTATTATGAAATAAAAGTATCAAGTTCCCTCTCACACGCATTGTAGATACTTGGGAATAAAATCTATTCTCTTGTTGGTGACTTAATTATCTACGAATTTTCTCCAAAATCATAGGTGAATACCAAAAGCCTCTCACAACTATATACAATATTCAATAAAAGTCCCACACACAAGCCTCTTAGAGGCATTGCAGGGCATTATAAATAGCTAGATTTAGATAAAACATGCATCGATACTTGGCCATGTGTCTTCGGGTATTTAAAGTTGGAAGTTACTAGAAAGGCTTGATATTGTGTATGTAAACTAGGTGTACTCTTGTTTCTTATCCGTTCTCCATAAAGAAAACTTAAGAGAAAGAGAGTGTGAGAAACAACTTGATTAAGACTATGTGAGAGAAAGACTTTTCTAGATATCTTCCTCTCTCTTATGGGGTACTCCCTTCTTTCGTTTCCCATATCTTCTTCTTTGAGATGGACCATGATGCTATTGGACAACCACATCTCTTACATCAATCTAACTAAAACAAGCAATCAATAAGCAACATTGGGTTCTCCTAGTCATTTGAGAGTGATTATTTCTTTCTTTTTGTGGTAGAGCATGCATATATAGATGGCATGATTGTGAGTTGCTTGGGCACTTAAGCTAGGTGTAAAATGGAAAATATTGCCAAAAACTCACTTTCCTGCTATAGAATTAAGGCATTCACCACCCCTCTTCACCTCAAAAAAAATTCGAACGTAGTCATCATGACCCATCAAGGTGATTTACATCCATCAAAGTGATCTACATCAGGGCAAAGATCTCCATCCAGGTTAAAGGTTCAATTTGGGGATCTACATCGAGGCAAAAAGGGTTCATCTAGAGGGAACTTAGTCCTACATCCGAAGTGTCATTAGGAATCTTAGCATTCTTGAAGTCACTCAAAACATTGCCATCAAGGCACAAGCTTTCACGTATATAGCATCTTCATCAAGGTGAACATTTCACCTAAAGAACACTTCTCTATTATCAAGATGAGAGTTCCATCATTGAGTTATTAATGTATCAAGGTTAGCTTGGATACATCCTTGGGAACCGTTATGCAAGAGAAGGGTGCTTGGGCTCTCAAAGAAGTTCGAAGTTAATAGTTTCCATCAGGTTGAACAATTTCCATCAAGATAAACACATTCGAACCAAGATGGCAATTTACCCTTTACACTTCACATCAAAAATAACTCCTAGCCCCTTTCAAGCACTCAACACCCTTGACCTAGTCAATCTCTAGTTCAATGCCTTGCTAACCTCAAATATTTAATCTCGAGCACTTGGACCAATAAAGATTTCAACAACCTTAAGATTACATCGTACTTTGAAGAACAATGTGCAAGAGTGGAACGTGCACTTAAGAAGCGATTTCAAGATAAACCCACCAAATTCATCTAGAGACCGAAGTCCATCAAATGGACTGGACCATCCAAACTCTATGCCATAAGAGGACTTCATCACAAACCTTGTGGAATACATAGAAAAGCTAGTTAACATGGAAACGCCATGGATGTACTTCACTATGGAACTCATCTAAACTCGATAAGGAAAGAACTACAAATATAATTGGGAGCTCTAATTCAAGAATAATGAATCATCTGACAACATTTAGATAACAAGGCTTTGGGACTAAAGGTACCAAGCACCATAGAAAGGCAATTAGAGAAGCTCCAAAAACACAAGGGTGAGATGGAATGAATCAAAAAGCTAATGATGAATGTTGGGATGCCTTGGATGAGGTTGGCTATAAGGGTAACCTAATAGCCAAACTTGTGAATAAAGCTTAGACTCTATTTTGTGAAAATCCCACATTAACCCCAAAATTTTAAGGGTCTTCAATAAACCACATGAAAGTGTAAGCTTTACCATTGAAATCCCATGTTGACTTCAATCTTTCAGACTTTCTTCAATCCAACCCACATCCAAGACCCATAGAAACACATCAAATGGGGCATTTTACCGAGTGAGGATTAGGGAGATCCTTTCTCAAGTCCCAAGTTACCAAGGCTCCTATATAGGGTGCTCGATGCCTATCCTCGCCACAATAATGCTAGTCTCCCCAAAACTATCAATCAAAGGGAGTGAAAATAAGTAGTGCATTCCTCACTTACAAAACAAAACCACAACTAAAAGCAAGCTTGACCATTAAAGTCTTCTATTGACCACATAAAAGCACCTCATTGACCAATGTCACACATTATTTTTCATACGACCTAAACTCATTTTTATCTCTCCTTTCAATTCAATTAATTTTATGGTTCAACTTAAAATGTGTTCTCAATATGAGATGATTTTGTTTATGCAAAAATTATGAAAATCATGCTTAAATTGGGTTGTCAAATACACAAAGAATCCAAGGTTAATGTGGAACTTGCATGTCAATGTGGAATCTTGTGCCATAGATAGCTACTTGACTAATTACGCATTGAATATACTAACATAATTTTCTTGATATTTGTTAAGTTGGAAGATGTCATCTACATCATGTATCTTATCTCACGCAAGTCTCGAGCTTAAAACCTTCTCCTTTCTTTTGTTAAGTGCAATACCTATTATCTTTATGGCTGAGCTACCACCTAGCTTCTATATTTATGATGTGCTTAGCACTATTAATATTTATGCCCTGCCCACAAAAAGTCCACTTGCCCATTGTTTTGATAATGTGCTTTGCATTAAGTAATATTTACACAATCTCCGAAAAAAGGGGGGATGATTCATTGTTGCACGCCATCAAAACCCAATTATGTAGCTTATGTCCACCTCCTAGGGCTATCTTATGCATGGCTGCTTTCTTTCTCGGTCTTAGGACAAGGAGTACCTCCTCTTTGCACTTGCTAGTAAGATCTGATTGCATGCAAATCCAAGATTTTCCAAAGAGCTCGTCTTACATACTATAGTCCCATATGAACCTAATGGTCACTAACCTAATTGAATTCCACAACGTGAGGGATTCCTCGTTCAAGTCACTTGTGTCCCAATACCAGATGAGATGTACGATTTCTAAATCACTAACTATGAGTTCAATCCCTGGGCACACAGGAACATCAACCCATCCCACGATTCCCCCCATCCTATGCCTGACCCAGTACCTCTTGGGAGTTGACCAGTGCCATCATCTAGTGTCAAAGGGTATATGCCCTCTCAACTCCCAGGCCTCCTTTACCACTTGCAGTGTGATATGATCCCAACATGTATGATGCCGTCTGACGTTCCCCATGCGATCCAGAAGTTCCCTTCCGATGACTCCCAAGCAGATTTACTGATTGGTGACAGCAACTGCAGCTAGCATAGTCCTGATAAAACCACAATCTTGCCATCAATGGATAGTGATAGAGCATTCCAGTTCTCAAATTCCGTGGCTAGTCTTAACCTCTGATCATGAGCAACTGCAACGCCCAAAAAATACCTTAGTTACTTAAAGTTTATACGAGTACTTCTCTTATGAGCTTAAAGTTCATCTCCGCCAAGCCACTCATTAGGGAATTATAGCCTTTAAAAACAAGCTCCGTCTTGCTAGTATTGATAACTGGGCCCGATATACCTCCAATTCTATTGGCGTGTCCAACAAACCCTTGTTAGGCTCTACACTACTGGAATTGTCATCTGTGCAGATGAAATTCTTCTCAAAGGGGCAAAGCTATACCTTCTAGTGTATCGTGTTGAACTAGCCCATCAAGTCTCTTCAAAAGGGGTTCAGTAATGATTGCAAAGAGGAGGGATGCCTGCTAATGATAGACCTCTTGAGTGGGAAGGGATCAGAAAGGGCACCATTCACAGACTCGTGCTACCCATTACTGAACAAAGTTCTCACCATGCTTTACAAAGCCTGAGCCATATCCAAGAGCTTGCATTGTGTAGATGACAAACTCCCAACTTATACGGTCATAGGCTTTGGCATAGTCCACACTGACTAAGACAAAGTCCTTTCAAGTACTTGAGGCCAATTCCATAGTCACCACCAGATTAAAGATGGCACTTTCTCATCCAGTTCCTTTGGTAATGTAACTCCTCAACACAAATAGCACACTGTTAGTTAATTTCACTGCTAAAGGATTACCATATCTATTTGTCTTACAGACTTTATGTGACATTATATAGAAATAAATTAACTCCATAGGATGGTTTGCTAACTTTGTATGTATTCTTTTATGGGCCAAATCCTGGCAAGGGTTACTGATTATGGATAAGGTAATTTTCTCAAGTATGCTTATCCAATGTTACATTCTTTTTACAATAGTTGGGTGTGCGTACAATGTATATTTGATCACCTGGAGTTGTAGCACCACCATATACATCTTGATTGCGGTGCCACATCCAAAGGGCATGTGTGGAGTTCAACACCTAAAAATGGTAAATAAAGATGTTAGCTAACACAGAAAAGACCTTGCGCAATTATTGCAATGACCTACGCTGTGAGTTCTTGCATTCACTAAGGCACTTGTTAAATTATTCCTAATGCATAACTGAGAGATTACCATTGATGGATGACTCGTCATTTCATTAGTTTTTAACTGAGAAACGTGCAGTCTCTCTTCTTCTATGAGTAGATATAAGGAATGACTATATGCTGAAATGTCCATACAGTGAAGAGGCCTTCAACAACTAATTACCTCCAGAATTCCATGCCCAAAGCTGCCTTCTCGAAAAGCACTCCATTCCGGTTGAGTCTCCCAACAAAATCTTCCTGCTGCTGGACCAGATGTAAAGTTGAAAGGGCAAAGCCCTCCAAATTCAGGAGTGTTGTCTTCTGGTTTGGGACACTGACCAACATCATCGGCATGGGTGATATCTACTTGCTCAATATTGCCACCATCTCCGACTGTGATGTATAGAGGGGCACATGCATCCAAGCTGTAGTTATACACTCGATTCGACCTTTCATAGGCATGGACCTGCATCCTTAAATACAATTAACGAAAAAGTAGAAAATATTATCACAAAGTGTTTTGTCCTCCGAAGAGGCAAGCATGAATGTGATGATGTCTCAATTTTGCACCTTGCAAGAAGAAGCTCATACTAGGTGTTGTGTGCCACACTCTACTCTAACAGAAGTAGAATAATAGAACCGCCCACCACAATCCAGTTAATACAAAAGCATAAAAGATCAAAACTTACATGGCCATTGAAAACAATATCCACTCCATGGCCATAGAGAAGATCTTCCATCTCGAGTCGCATGCACTCAAATTCACGATAATGTGATGTGTAGCTGTTATACCATGGCGGATGCCACGCAGCTATCAGCCATGGAGTGACATTGCGGTTAACCTTATTCAGATCATCTTGCAACCATGCATATTGATCCCCTGAAACAAAGAAGGCTCAAAGAAGAATGACAGGACCAATTTAGACCCAAAAGAATGACAGGACCAACTTAGACCCAAAAGAAAGAATCAATGCAAAGTAGCGAAACAATTGATTTTACCTAAAAATAAAGGTAAAAAGGAAGCACCACCGATTCAAGACTCATGAAAGTGAATGATAACATTGCTATAGCTTCTGATTTTGGTGTAATTCAAGTACCTGTGCGGTTGTAATCCACATAGGCTCCAAGCATTATAAAATGTATACCACCTGCATCGAACGAGTAATAAAAGCTACTCATTGAACCACTCTCTTGTGAAGGAACTGCAAATCGAGCTTTGTAAGAGGCGAATTCTAGACCCTCAGCTTGGGGTTCAATCTCATGGTTGCCTTCTATAACCATCATAGGCACTCTTGACACCAATGGCTCCATGAACCTGTGATAAACAAGGCCAAGCATCTTAACTCTCTCTTACATCTTAGAACAAGGAGATACTAATGTACAGTTTTTGGCTACAATTTGAGGTTGTGATGGGCACCATCATATGAATCTTTCAAGAAGTGCAGGAGGGTTATTTTTCCATGTGGTAAAAAGGGGCTCTTTTCCCTTGTTTACCCCCTATAGTGTTCAAAATTATAAGCTTCTGTTCAAGAGGCACTATAGACCTAGCTAGGTCTGCAGTGCCTCCCGAGCAGACGCTCATAATGCCGTCATAGTTCAAACATTGGAATTATAATGGGAATTTGTCTGAAACTTCTTGTGATTGCTCTCCAAATTGTACTACTAGTAGAGAGTTGATGCTCCAATGTCGTAGCACACTAAGAGTACCTGCCCCAAGCATCCCAATGTGGTTGATACGTCTCCCGAATTGGTGTATCAGGAAATGCGCAACTGTAGCAAGAAACTCCTTTTGCACCCGTTGTTAGGTACTGGTTTGCATAGCTTAAATCTCCAATCATTAGTAGCAAGGAAGGTCGATTGCTTAGCATATGATCGAAGGTACTGGAAGAGTTGTAAGTGAGGCCAAGGTCCCCCACAATAGCAATCCTCGAAGGGTAACTGTCAGGGCCAGGCAGAGGAAAGGTTGTGAAGAATTTCTCTTGGCTCATGGCCAACAGGGAGCTGTCACCACAAATGTAGTAGTATGTGGTGTTTGGGGCCAATCCTGATCGGTTTCAGAGAAAAATCTTTGGATGTGATCGAGGTTGATAGATGAAACGAGACTACTAAACTTCAATGTGAAGCAAATAAGAAACTTATGTGAAGCAATTAAGAGGTTATTGTGAAGCTATTACTGAATCTAATTTTGAAGGAATCAAGAGACTGTTCTGCACCTTGAAGACGGACATGGTGGATGATCCCTGATGTATAATTCAAGATGCCTTGGAAGGGGTAGATCTGGTTGTAGACCAAGGAGGTTCCATTTGCAAACCGGGTATAATCCCCACTTTGGGTACCATAACGCACTTCACTAGCCACACTGGCTGGGTCCAGCGGTGTCACCTTTGGGCCAATCTGTGCATCACCTGGCCGTGAAATCAAGTAAGTAAAGGCTCACCTTGACCAGGAAGCTTTATACAGAAGAATTTCTGTTGAATCATGCATGAAAGAATTTACATATCAAACTGAAGGAGAATTTCGGTTAAAGCATGCACACGAGAATTTACAAAAACAGCAGGAGATTTTGGTCACACAAGGATTCAATATATAGAAATTGAAGAAGAGCAAATTGAAGCAAAGTATGCGTGTTCTTGTCTGAATCATCAACATCTATAATTATAAAGTACGTCGAATTGAGCGCATGCAACATAAGAAGTTCTAGACGGCTCCCACTATAATTCCCACATTGTGAATTATTGCAACATCATAAGCTTCTACAGGGGAGGGACCCCATAGCTAGCTACGAGCAGTTGGGGCGGCTGGCCTGAGCAGAAGCTCATAATGTTGAATAATACAGGGAAAAAAACGGGGGAAAAGAGCCCCTTTTCCCACACGGAAAAATGTGGGAAAAAAATCATTGGTCACATAACGATCAATTATAGTGATTCAAGAAAATCATTGGTCTCATGGATCAATCATAAGCAACTGTACAGATAAAAGAACCTTAAATTGAGCACATGGATGTGTACAATGAAGGAGAGACGAGGCTAATGATGCACTAGAAGTACCAGTGATCCAAGAGACCCAGATGGCGTCTGCAGTGGAGAGGGAGAGGGAGATCTGGTCAGGGAAGATGGAAGGGGCGCGCTTCACAAGCCTGGGGTCATAATGGGGGAGGTCGTCGCTCCCTCTGCGGAGGGACCTGTCGAAGGCTACCGTCCTGGGCTGGAAGGGTCCATCCAGAGTGCTGGGTATAGTAGCAGTACTATTGCTGTGGATTATCGACTTCCACACACTCAGAAGAAGAAGAAGTTGAAGGCAGAATAATATGACGGCCATTACCGTGTCGATAGGGCTCCATCGCCTGAGAGGGCAGCAGAAGAGACTGTTCATATATCTCCTTTCTCTCTGTCTCACACGGAGGGTATCGTTCCACGGATATTCCGTAATCCACATGAAAGCAGTGAACTCTCTCTCTCTCTCTCTCTCTCTCTCTCTCTCTCTCAACAACACCACAGTACAAATGCGAGGACAGCGCCTTATTAGTTCCAAATTTTGAAGGCACGCGCAGGCGAAATCAGCCGGATCAAGTATGGAGTCAAGTTAACTGACGTGTGCTTGCAGTCTTTGGCTCCTTGCCAGGGATTCACACACCATAGCTCAGTTACCTAGCTACCACGAAAAATAGTGATACTTAAGAGAACTCGTTTAACTTGAGATATATGGCATTTCCAAATTGGTCTCCGCACAGATTTAATCTTTTTCTCAATGTTCCCTCTTCTCCGATTCAAGCTTTTTTTCTCCTTCTCCTGGTGTATCTCACTTGCATGGGGATGCAAAGTTTCAATCCTCAAAGTTTCACGTGCAAGTCAAGGGACTTGCACATGGCTCGCGGTCCTTATGGCACCCAAAAGCCTTATCTAACAACATGTATTCTGGTAACTACCCAAGTAGAGCCATAATTTCTCTTGACAATTAAAACGTGCCTTCGTTGTTGCCTGAGAGAATGGGACCTTCATGGATTTAACATACCATCTCATTACCACTTGAGCTAGCGGGTCTTGGCAATTAGTTTGAAATTGTGAATAAATTATTGTAAGTAAATATATCCAATGTGCATGTCAACATGTATGTTAAGAGACAGCCTACATTAGGGCATAGGACACCAAGAGATGAGAACAAGGGGATATGGAGGACCAAAGGTGTTATGCATGTGTTGATGCCTTACCTTCAGTGCTGAGCAGGTTAGGAAAAGCTCAGTTAACCTCCCAGCAACTTAAGATGATAGCCTCTTTTAGCATTGCACTAGTATCCTTGGCCAAATCCATGGACTATTTTTAGATCCCAACTTTTGGTGAGTCCATTAGCACTGATTGCCTATCGGTTGACCCTTTCACCCATTTAGTGAGTCCATTCACATTTACTGCCTATCCTTTGACCCTTTGGTCCATTCACCCTTGTGCCCTAAATTAGACTATCTCTTGATCCCTTAACACCGTCAACGCCTTAGCATAGTGGTCCATTACCTACTATTTGAGCTATCCTACAAACCATGTCCACTTAGGACCCTTGTCCTAACAAAAGGCTCAAAGAATAGGCTATCAATGTGAATGGACACCCCAAGGTCATTCCAAATACAAGGTACATAGGTCTACCTAAACATACCAACATGGTGCTAAAATAGGCTATTGTTTTGAGTGGTTGGGAGATTAAGTGAGTTGCTTTGACTTTCAGTACCCACATTCTAAAAATACCTAAAAAGTACAATGCAAGGAATGAGAATACATGACAAGAAATGAGAATACAAGACAACAGATTGAGCATGCAAGACGGAAATGTAGAGCAAGATCCACAAATCATAATATAAGTTCAACTAAAAATTTTCATACATGATACTCACAAAATTGAGAAGAACACTACGATAGGTACCATGGATAGCTATGGGGCTTCTCCCATGTGTGCTTGTTACAGTTCTACATTTTGTGTTGTGGGTGTGTGTACATCCTTGTATTAGAAGGATACAAAATAGAGGAGTCATCCAACAAAGAGTGCTTCCTCCTCTACATGAGCATGATTATATTGAAGAAAGAGGATGATTTACTAAGAATGGAGATGCATGGATAGCTTTTTCTACAAATAGGGATATGCTCACTTTGGACATAATTAGGAGCTATTTACTCTTGAGAATGCTTATCCTTTTAAAAGTTAAAAACAAATTCCTAAATTCCAAGCTATGATTAATATTCTAAATCATACATATCCTAGTTAATGTGGCTCGCCCTTTAAATAATATTCTAAATTAATGTGACCTCTATTAGGATGTATTTATTAGACCATGCGAGGCATCTAGTATTTATTAGCCTCTATGAGATGCTTCTAGAGGATCCTCCTATATGTACCAAGGCATATTCTCAAGGGGATGTTCTCGCTTGGCCAAAAAGTGATGGGGATGTTGGGGGGTAAAGGCACGTGTGCTTATGCAGCCTGTGTATTCACTATATTGATAGTACACGTACATCTATACACTGCACGTGGTGGGTGTCTATCACTGTCACTTCATTCTTTATTCTTTCGATGACTAATAGAATAAGGGAGGCTGGTCACACAAGGATAATATACACTTCATTGTCTAGACCTCTATTGATGCCTGTATGCTCACATATTGATGCCGAATCATTGGGGGTTGTTATGCTAATGTCTTGGAATGCTTTGGGATTGATTTGAGCTTGAAATAGCTCAATTTTCACTATAATTTGAGTGTTATAATAATAGGGCAACGTACCATTTTATCAATGCACCCATATGCCTCTTGCTCTTGGATGCTATTCGGGCACTCTATTGGATGCATTGATGCTTGGCATAGATGCTACATGCTTGATTATGCTTATTGAGAGCTCTTAAGCTATGATTTGGGCTTGATTACATTGACATTGGTTGTGATTTATACTCTTGGTTGCTACTTTGGATGCCACAGTAAGAGCTTGAAGAAGATATTGGATCTTGTGCACCCAAACATATATCACATGTATCTTGGATGTTTGGATGCTATACACATGATGTATTGAGCTTCTTTTGCTCATCTAACATTCACTCTTTGTTCCAATGGAAGCTTGCCTAACACATGGATGTTGCATAGAGCTTTGTATATTCGCAGTTGAGCTTGAGCTTACTTCAATGAGACCATGGGACTCGGTTAAGTTATGTCTATGTTCTCTTGATACTCTTTGACTACAGTTATTGCCTAGTGGGCTGATTTGATCCTTGCATTGAGCCTAGCACCTACCTTTGTCAGGTTGTTGTTAATGATGAATGCACCTGATTTGGCTATGTATTGAGCTTTTGTGACACTTACTCAATCAATCGTGTATCTAGCAGTTCTCTTCCGTTATCTTGAGACCTACTTTATGTGTGATAGTTATGCCTATTGGATGTGTCCCACTCTGACATATTGGGTTTGATGGCTCTCGATATTGATTGCATGCTCAATGATTGCTAGTTGTTCGTACATACCCCGCTTCTTATAGGATATACATGATGGCAGCAAATTGGATTCTATCAGCTGATTTCTCACACCTAGCTTTAGTTTTTACTACTGTAATAATTTTCAGCATACTATAATTGCAATTTTATGTGTTATCTATGAGGGCATATGCTTTGATTTGACCATCATTTACTAGAAGTTAGTGGACATCCCTAGTATTTGCTAGTTTCATTCGTTTAGCCATCATCTTGTCTCGATTTTGGCATGTTCTATTGTCATTTACAGCAACATGCTAGTCTTGGATTGTGCTTTCATTTATTGCATTATGGCTAGCAAATCAAATGATAGTGCTATCTTTAACATTGCCAAACTAGATGACACTAACTACAACTATTAGAAGGCACAAATATGGCAAGTTTTGGTATTAAAATTTGCAAATTAAGTCATTGAAACATGAGGGTGTAAATCCCAAATGCTTTGATGCAGAGAATTGGGTTGAATTAGATGAGTTATTTAAATTTGCAATCATGTTATCACTCTCTAAGTATGCTTTCTATAATGTTGTCTCTGAAGGGAAAATCGCTTGGGAGTTATGGGACAAAATTCGTAGTCTAAGCCATGCCTCTCAGATGTATTGATTGAAGTAACTCATGGACCTTCATATGAAGGAGGGGACTTCCACATCCACCCACTTAAATGAGTTTCATTCTATTTTCAGCCACTTGTCTTCACAGGGGATTGACTTTAAGGATAATCTTCTTCCCTTGTACTTCCTAGTTGCATTGTCTAAATCATGGGACACATTCTATATGGCAATGTGTACAAATATGCCTATTGATGGGCTAAAATTTTAGGGTGTAGAGGGTGCACTATTGAATGAGGAGGCTAATAGAAAGAATGTTGGTGCCTCCTGTAGTTCTCATGCCTTGACAGCTAGAGGTAATAATGGTGAGAGTGGTAATGATAGTCGTGGGAGAGACTCTCAGAAGTCTTGTTCACGTGGATAGTTTCTATTAACCCCAACACGAAGAAAGCAAAAGGAAATAAAAAAGATGCAAAGCAAAGGCGGAAAAAAGGTAGCTCGGTTGAAGAAAGAAGAGGAGAAAAGGCCAAAAGCGCAAGGGCAACCTTAAGAGTCCAAGGCAGCTACAAAAGGGGAAAGGTGCATTTTTAAATACAAAGGCGCACTCTGAAACCTTGTAAAAGAGTGCTAGACAGTGGAAAATCCGAAAAGCTAAAATAAAGGACAAAGACAAAGGCCAAGACAAGAGAAATGGAAGGCAAAGGCGCACTAGGAAAAGTGCAAGACAAAACTTGTGTAAAAGAGTGCAAGCGCACCGCGGTTTAACTCAAGGAGCGTCGGGCTCTCACCTGGGCTCTCACCCGTGCAATTTGTAAATATAGATGGGCGGTGGAAAGGAAGCTAGGAAGATAGAAGGACAATGGGAAAAATGGCCTAGGGTACGGCCGGCCATGTAAAAAAAAAGGAAAAAGGGGATGACCGACCAAAAGGAATTTAGGATTTTGTATATAAAGTTGAAAAGTGAAGGAGAAGCTCATTCTTGTGTGTGGCAAAAAGTGGCTCTCCTCTTCTTCTTCTTCTTCTTCTACTTGCTTGCTTGAGCTTGTGCTTGAGAGAGGGAGTGTGAGAGTGTGAGGGAGTGAGTGTGTGAGGGTGAGGGACCGTGGGGTGGAGAAGCTCTCCATCTTCTCCTCTCTTCTTCTCTTCTCTTCTCTTCTCTTGTCTTACTCGCGGCTATGGAGCTTGGAGCGTGGAGATTGAGGATGGAGCTTGCTTGAAGCTTGCACTTGGATCGTGGAGCTACCGGAGTGTGCGGGAGAGGAGGTAACTCGAACGGCATGGAGGTAAGCTCACTACACCCGTAGATATGGATGGTGCATCGGCTATGTGAGAGGTAGCCATTAGTGCTCGGCTTGGAACGCTTGAAACAATAAGCGGTCCGTGGGTCTTGGCGGTTGAGCAAAAGCTCCCACATTTTGGTTCCATTGCCAGTACCAACGGATTCAAGCCTTGAGCGCTTGCGCACTTCGAATTCAGCCTCAAAGTAAGGGTTTCCTCGAACCGGTGCTTGAGATAGGTAGGAAGTGAGGGGGTTGAAGATGGTATTCGATCTCCTTGGCAAGTAGTTTTTTGCTTTCTTGATATTTATGTTGTCAGATGGAGTAGTGTAGGTATTTACTTTGTGATCTGGATGCATTAGAGTAGGAGAAAACAAAGAAAAACAAAGAAAATAAGCATTAGGGTTTACTGTTGCAAAACAGGGCAAGAATCGTGCAAAAGTGGTAAAAAACTCGCTTGTGATGCCTAAGGTCGGAAAGTGAGTTATTGGGGATGTCAATACCATACCCGAGAAGGGGTATAAGGGCCAAAAGTGGCAAGAAAGGCCACATTGTGCATTGCAGGGTCTCAGGAGAGCAAGAGAGAAGAGAAAAGCTTGGTGAGGGGATTCGCTTCAATCTTGGCATCAGAGAGATATTTGGCCAGCCCAGGTAATTCTACACCTTCCCCTACAGTAGTAGGAGGGATCTGGAGCTGCTCGACAAGGGGGAAGGCCTCTAGTACCTGGCACGATGAATTTCGTGAGAGTCGGCGAAAAGACGCGCGGTGGCCTAGCGCGTCCAAGTAATGACGACTCTGGACCGAGGCCCAGACTCGGCCCTCGGACTGCTCGACTCAACCCATTTGGCCGCTACCACTCGGACGCTCGCACTCGGGCCGTCCGAATCGAGCACTCGGACTATCTTAGAGCTCAGCCTCGTCCCACTCGGCCACCTGACCCTACCTCGGCCCACTTGGCCCTCGGACACCCAGGTTCGGACTGGCTGAATTGTGCATTCGGATGATGGTTACGTACGGCCCTTCCCACTCGGCCCTCGAACATGCTGAATTGGGCACTCGGACCCTGCAATTCGGACCAGTTGGGCCAAGTGTGCAGTTTCACCAAATTTTTAGAAAACTTTACCTGACCCAGCCAACACTCAGCAGAGCGAACTGTCGGAAACCCATAGGACACACAGAACTTGATTCTGGCACACGGAATAGGCAAAATCGTAGGGCGCAGCCGCTTAGCAGCTAGAGGTAGGCAGTTGCAAGACCAGGGACTTAGACGCAAACCGCTGAGTGGAAAAGCCTGACTGGACCAAAAAACAAACGAGGCAACGAATTAGAAAAACTCTGAACCCCGAAATTGACCCCACAAGCTACATAGAGCGAAAGGTGCATTATAGATCCACCACTGGGCCGAAACTTTGAGAAAGTGGTTCAAGATTTGGCTGAACAATCCTCCAAGCTGTGCATGGTACTTACCGTAACGGCCCTGCGGATTGGGGAGGGGACTGCCTCCCGGACCCCCGCAAAGGGGGCTCTGCCCCCTCCGTATCCTCCCCAAGTACGTTGGAGAGAGAACGCGTGCTGTGACAGGCCCTCCAACTTAGACCCTCGGGCAGTAAAGGCCCTACGCGAGCATGGATGCTTACTGGGAAAGGAGCAACCAGAAGCCTGCACCCGAATAGAGGCAAATAGAGACCCTAGAACCTTAACGGGCCAATCTAGCTATCAACGGCAAAAAGGCCACACTACAAGGACACATGTACATTGTGCTCAATCTACGTCTAGTCAAAGCAAAATGCAACATCATCAAGCTACCAATGCAGAGATGACTAGACATGACAGTCCTGACGATGGATGTACCCTGAGCAGCGCTGCATAGACAACCCAAGATCTCCATGGAGAATCCACGTCTGACTGTGCAGCTAGGGACTCAAGGGTATGTATCAGAAGGCTTGAAGTTGTAAACCAAGACCCGGACGATGAAGACATAGTACCACGTGCTTACCTTAGGGTCAAACTCATCGCAAAAAGAGAGCATAGTGTTGATGCTCTCATTGATGAAGGAGAAAATTTCAATATCTTGACTTACGAAGCATGGACTCTACTAGGTCAACCAGAGCTCAAACCGACTGATGCAACTCTTAAGCCTCACGGGGAAAACCCACAAAGCACTTCTAGGGAAGTGCAGAATCCTTGCAACTATTGAAACAGAAAGCTTGCCAGTCCTATTCTATGTTCCTCCAAATAGCGAGAATTATGGAAAGGAAATCCTCCTAGGAAGGCCCTTCAAAAAGGCAACGAAGTGTGAAGCCGATTATATAGCACAGAGGATACACCTAGCACTACCAGGTGTGAGGATAATCACGACTTTTAGCAAGGGTAACCTCACCAAACCTCGAGGGAAGGGCAAGGAGCATTCTGACATACCAAGCAAGCCTAGTAATGAGAGCAGAGAGTTGTTGAAAGAGTTGATACAAGCACAGGTTGAACGGAGAGAACCAATAAGTGAGGCCATACTTGAAACAAAGAGGTTAGGAGATAAGCCGAAGGATAGGGCTTGGACTTACAAATAGCGTGGAAGATCACGAAAGAAGCCCAAGCCTTATAGATGAAGGCATCCATGGAGAGCTGGCACGATGCCACGATGGATATCCAAGGCATTGCTTCGTGCTCAAGGGTATTATGCAGGCAACCAATGGATTTGGGTACCGAAACCCCCTGCTAAACCACCTCGGTCAGGAGCCCAAATTAGGTCAAAAGAAACGAGGCGTGGGAGGATCCCTAAATGAGAATCCGAGTCTTGCACCAAAAATATTGTAGTGATTGCGCCCCTCATGATTGAAATCAAGAAACTGAACATGACCCATCAAATACTAGATCCTCAGCCAAGCGTGTCTAGCAAGCAGATATCAAAGGGATCCGTCGAATGTGCACAAGGTCCACTAGTGGCCAAGGAGCCTTTGACTTCCCAAGGAGACAAGAAGCACCACAGGCACAACGTCACTCATGATAGGGTTGATTGCTCAGCAAAGCTAATGACGGAATCCTCCAACAATCATAAGCAAATCATTCAGTCGATGCCAGGTTTGCCTAAGAGTCCTAGGTCCCCTACGTCCTCTCTTCCCAAACGGACCCAGGAGGCACAACGACAGCTATCAATGGCAGGGGCTCACTCCCAACCTCTGTCTCCATTAAAGCTTCCAAATACCCAAGAGGGGAAACATGACATTGGCCATAACTCTCGGCCCAAGGATACTCCCGTGCGACCCAATGTGACTGGATCAACTCAGGATTGATCCACACAGGTGAGTGTTCAGAGGACAACAAAAGACACGACCATGTTCGATCGCCCCAGGGACTCCACACTACGATCCACCAAGAGTAACCAACCCACTGGACTAAACGACACTGCTCCCAACCAAGGATCGCAGCAGTCACAGCCCTCAGCTGTGACCACACCCCTTGCAGAACATGTCCCTAACACTTCATCTGAGGAGGAGGTGCCGCAACCAGTATCCTTGATAACTCCAATCCGTCCCAAGCACCTAAAGCCTAGGCTCGAGGAGGAACCCCTCAAAGATGTGGCCAAGGAGATAACGCACCAAACCACTCAACCTAGTAAGGCTATTCAGCGGGCCGCGGCTATGTCCCATGAGGACACACTAGAGAAAGGAAATGATAAGGCCCAACCAGGCACAACAACGTTGACCTAGTCCAAGGTCCTGAACCATTGAGAGATATGCCTTCACTAACCAAGAGAAAGAGGAGAAAACAACACAAGTAACAGTAGCTACAGGTGGTCGTGGACCCCAAGAGCATTGGAACCAAGAGCGCTGGAGAGCTGGGGAATAAAGCATCATGTCCATCCACCAATAAACCCATTGATGTCTCTTCTAATAGCGGTGAAACCTCAGACACATCCGTGTGCTCTGAAAAGTTAATGCAGCCATTGCCATCAACAGTTGTTTCCAACACTCAATCCACCGACAATAGAACTCACATTGACCAATCAAGAGTGGAGATAATGTTGCCACAACAAGGCGACAAATTCATACCGGTCATGTCCAAGGAGAACCATGACGCAATGAAGAAGCCAGAGAAACATGGAAACCCCAAGCGCATGAGCACTCCTTGCATTGATCAATCTTGCTCTTCTAGGCCTGAGCCCCCAGCTATGCTAAAGCCCAGGCAAACTCCTAGAACCTTGCGTGAAATGGCAACCGAGCAAGCCCTCGTTGAACATAGAGGTGTCGCAGAATGCCTAGCTGAGTTGGATGCCAAGCTCAAGGTGTTCGCATGTGTCTATGTCCTGGCAAACATGCGCGCATTCCCTAAAGAGCAGCTTGGAGACTACTTGCCCTTTCCTTTATCTTGAGAAGAGCAGGAACACCTTGACAAGCACTATAGCAGGCTCCTGCACGAACGCTTGCTACTCATCTCGGGCGAGGAAGCCGACGAACTACGCTTAACTATCACATTCAATGAGGCGCTCTGCCAATCGAATCTCTTAGACATAGAGCAACTAAAGCGACTGTCAGTAGGCTGAAGTCAATTTGAGCAACGTTGGTGTGAAAGCCGCGTTGCAATGGCCAAACTAGGGGCTTAGATCGAGACAGTCTCTGAGGAGCGATCGGCCAAATGGCGATCCCAAAGAGACCCAACCTATGTGGCACCAACTTCCTTCGAGTGCTGATTGCCATTCGGGGCAAGGACTTGGTTGAACCAAGCTAAGAAAACCCTCTGCTTGATAAGGTTCTCACTGAGGAGGAGTTACATGTCGCCAGTAGACTCGGACAAGGTTCCATGCTACTCGGTGTGGCGAAATATCTATTAGTATTGAGTAAGCTGCCACGTGTACTAGATGCGTGTGCCACGCTTCGGTACAATCCCGAGTTCTACAATTGGTTTCTATCCTCGTGAAGTGACAGGGATTCGAAAAAAATGTATATATATAAACAATGATTTTTGTGTCACCCTGTATAGACATTATCAACACACACAAGCAATAAAAAGCCAGGCGCGGATAGAAGAATCGAGGCCAACAGGCTATGCTAGGCTAGTCCCCCTTTCACTAGATCATGTCCGCCTCTGGGCAAAGGGCATGCACCCCGCATTGCCACCATGGAAAGCCCTGACCAACATCCCTAATGATGTAAGCAGGGCACAGTCCCTCTCTACACACTTTTCCCTTCCCGGCCTATCCTTCCGAGGATGAGCCCTCCAAACGTAGGACCAACAACCGATGTAACTAGGTGTGAGTCAAGATCTGCTAGTAGTTAGAGGCTAGAGGGACACCATTACGGGGGCCATCCCTCTACAACGAGTACAACATGTGCTGCACCTTCTCTTCTAGTCATATGTGTTTGACAACCCACGCTGAAATCCCTCCTATGCTAACAATCTTATCATGTATCATGGCCTAACCCGTGGATTGCATCTTGCAGGCCCCCAGAAGGAAAACATGGAGAACCACAGACAACTGGTGTGTAGAGACGCTCTTCACAGACGACAGGAGCATGTGGCACGCGCCCCTCCACCGGTGCACTATGTACCCACTCTCAAGAGATATGCAAAGAAACGCGGACCTAAACGGCACCGTCCCGGACGAAGGCCTAAAAATCCTCGGACCAAGAAAGTCAAAGCTCAGCTAAGTGTGCAAGCCGTGGCAACACCAGTTGCACAAATCCCCCACCAGTGCTCAAGCACCAGATGCCCAAGTGCAGGAAAGGCGGCCAGGGACAGGGAAGAGTTCGACGAATTAGTTAAAGGCATTTTGGAACTGGTCGTGGCTCGGGGACTATACCATCCATGTCCCAGCCGACATGTGCCCTACTCGACCTCATGACAATCCCGCACCAGCACCAGCCCAGTCGCCCAACCGATCAGACTCGCCCCGCCTAGTAGAAATCGACTAAGCCCTAGGATGTACGAGTAGCTTAACAAGTTATCAGGACCTAACTTTTCATCTTTTGATGGGTGAAAGGGAAACCCCCCACTTGTGCAACTTCTTTTGTCTATCGCTAATGTATGATGCATCTTTGACAAACGATTGCATGAGCACTGCAATTAATATCATAGCATTTCGAAAAGTCGTGTTTTAACATAACTACATCTGTTGAATTACTTAACAAAATCAAGCATGTGCTCTCATGACGTGACAAGTGGATGCAGGATAACACAGGTCTTAGAGCAAAAATGTTCAACGCCTGGGTCACCACAAAACCACGGCCGTGCACTAATTGCCACACAGTCACACTGTTGAATGCGAACAATCACCTCGCGAGTGCCCACATCGCACGAACCCACGCGTAGTCATGGGCTACACTCTCTTCTTGGGTCACACTCTACACTCACGACGGGGGGTGTTGCAATCGTACTGATATCGCAACAACAACTCCCCTCACAACGAGGCTAGGGCAAATTCATCACGGTTGTATCCATTTCCCTCGCCTCCGAGGCTTGACATGTCTCGACCCATTGAAAGGCTCATAGCCCCTGCATATTGCAATGGTTGTACTGTGGCCAAAAAAAAAAAAAACCCATGAGCACATCACCGCACCTAGGGGTCCTCAAATTAGGTGCGTCCAGTGACCTTGGTAGGTTGGCTCCGTCTCTAGTCCCCTAGCCCCCGACCATCACCCACAATACTTCAGGGCACATTAAGAGTAGGACAGCCCTAGGAAGCTTGTCTCGCTTGTGGTTAAACCTATCACTCTAAACCATTTCCACAATTCCCTCTCACACTCTACCTTAAAACCATGGCAACCAATTGGGGCACGCACCGCACGAATGGCCATGAACAGTACACCGTTCTCATCCACAGGCCCCATGTTGCCCACTTACGGCTCGTACACTATCCCCGTGCCCTATCCTGCTATGTCTACAATCATAATGCACAGGATGGCGCACCCGCCTTCACATGTACTTCTTCCCACCATGGACCACTCTGCTTCATCCCCACGACGTTATGAGCCACCAGGCCGCAATCTTCTACCTACATAATATCTAAGTATGCACGGACACTCACATAATATATGCACGAAAGTCTATACACAGTTTGGGTCCTCAAGTGCAGGACAATACTCCAAGCTTGCTTAGAGTTCAACCTGTCTCCCAAACTCATCCAAATATGTATTGTTCACTCTAAGACAACTAGCACTGCCCCTTAGGGAGAGACCACCTGAAAGGTTTTCCAATTGCAGGTATTAAAGACTCCAACAAAGCGCCGTCAGCTCTACATTAACACTCAACTCTGAACTCTTGTCCTTTACTTCATCATGCAAGACCACCAGAGAATCATCACGAGCAAAATCCACCAGAGCATCCCGAGAACACCAACACCTATGCCAAGCTATGAGTGACCATTCCCAACAAAGAGTAGCCCTATCGCCACCGACAACAATCATATCACTAGCCAATCAGAACAATAAAGTGCCACCAACGGCCTTCATCTGCACCAACATCAAAACTCCTCCAAGGCAAACCAAAATAGTCCTTTCCACCCACGCCTTCGGTGCAAGCTCCGCATGCTACGTTCGACGAAGAGGGCCATGGGACTGGCACTCGTCTAGGAGGGGAGTAATGTTAACCCCAACACGAAGAAAGCAAAAGGAAATAAAAAAGATGCAAGGCAAAGGCGGAAAAAAGGAAGCTCGATTGAACAAAGAAGAGGAGAAAAGGCCAAAAGCGCAAGGGCAACCTTAAGAGTCCAAGGCTGCAAAAGGGGAAAGGTGCATTTTTAAATACAAAGGCACACCCTGAAACCTTGTAAAAGAGTGCCAGGCAGTGGAAAATCTGGAAAGCTAAAATAAAGGACAAAGACAAAGGCCAAGACAAGAGAAATGGAAGGCAAAGGCGCACCAGGAAAAGCACAAGACAAAACTTGTGTAAAAGAGTGCAAGCGCACCGCGGTTTAACTCAAGGAGCACTGGGCTCTCACCCGCAGGCTCTCATTCATGCAATTTGTAAATATAGATGGGCGGTGGAAAGAAAGCTAGGAAGATAGAAGGACAATGGGAAAAAGGGCCTGGGTACGGCTAGCCATGTAAAAAAAAAGGGAAAAGGGGATGACCATCCAAAAGGGATTTAGGGTTTTGTATATAAAGTTGAAAAGTGAAGGAGAAGCTCATTCTTGTGTGTGGCAAAAAGTGGCTCTCCTCTTTTTCTTCTTTTTCTTGTTCTTGCTTGCTTGATCTTGTGCTTGAGAGAGGGAGTGTGAGAGTGTGAGGGAGTGAGTGTGTGAGGGTGAGGGACCATGGGATGGAGAAGCTCTCCATCTTCTCCTCTCTTCTTCTCTTCTCTTCTCTTCTCTTCTCTTCTCTTCTCTTGCTCGCGACTATGGAGCTTGGAGCGTGGAGATTGAGGATGGAGCTTGCTTGAAGCTTGCACTTGGATCGTGGAGCTATCGGAGTATGCGGGAGAGAAGGTAACTCGAACGGCATGGAGGTAAGCTCACTACACCCGTAGATATGGATAGTGCGTCGGCTATGTGAGAGGTAGCCATTAGTGCTCGGCTTGGAACGCTTGAAACAATAAGCGGTTTGTGGGTCTTGGCGGTTGAGCAAAAGCTTCCACATTTTGGTTTCGTTGCCAGTACCAACGGATTCAAGCCTTGAGTGCTTGCGCACTTCGAATAGAGCATCAAAGTAAGGGTTTCCCCGAACCGGTGCTTGAGATAGGTAGGAAGTGAGGGGGTTGAAGATGGTATTCGATCTCCTTGGCAAGTAGGTTTTTGCTTTCTTGATATTTATGTTGTGAGATGGAGTAGTGTAGGCATTTACTTTGTGATTTGGATGCATTAGAGTAGGAGAAAACAAAGAAAATAAGCATTAGGGTTTACTATTGCAAAACAGGGCAAAAATAGGGCAAGAATCGTGCAAAAGTGGTAAAAAACTCGCTTGTGATGCCTAAGGTCGGTAAGTGAGTTATTGGGGGTGTCAATACTATACCCGGGAAGGGATATAAGGGCCAAAAGTGGCAAGAAACGCCACATTGTGCATTGCAGGGTTTCAGGAGAGCAGGAGAGAAGAGGAAAGCTTGGTGAGGGGATCCGCTTCAATCTTGACATCAGAGAGATATTTGGCCAGCTAGGTCGATTTCAGTTGGTCGATTTTTGAGGATCTGATTCTGGGGTGTTCGATTTTGGGATGTCTAATTTGACACCTGTCCGATTCTGGATGGTTCGATTATCATGATCGGATAGGGTATGTTTGATTGGATAAGCTGGTATGTCTGATTCTCGCCTATCCGATTCTTAGAATCGAAAAGGTTGATGCCAGGAGGCATATTCCATGGTGGATTCCGTGAGGTTTTGCGGTGGATTCCGTAGAATTTTATTACCGGGGCTCATACATAAAGTGAATTCTTTGTGCGAGAAGTCGATGGGGATGCCTATCCTTTTCGGGTGTTTTGTTAATTTTATGTGTACATGGGTGATTCCATAGCGGGTGATTCCGCAAAATATATATTTAAATTAATAAATGTTTATGAGTTTAGAGTGCGCACTCATAATAAATTAAGGTTAGGATTGATTTCTAATCAATTTATTTTTGTAGTTGAAGACTATTAGGTATTCACTTTCGTCGATTTAATTGTATTATTTTTCTAACAATTGTGAATGCTTCAGTTGATGTGTAGAGCAAGCAGCGGTGGCACTGGGAAGCATTGGAGGATAGCGTGCATTCAAATTATCATCAATTTTTTATGGGCGCGTATCTTAGGTATGACACCTATATTTTGATGTGCTTATTTATTAAAGCGTTTGATATTTATTTATTATTTTTGTATGCGCATGGGCGTACGATTTAAATACTTGTATTGGACATTGTATTTGGGTATCGCCTGACTTCTTAGGCGCCCATTAGCTTTAATTCTTTATTGGCACAAAAGCAAACTCAAAAGCTAAAGCGTGCTATTTTGTAAATTGGACTATTATTTGAGCTTGAAGATGAATAATATATTAAATACATGCTTTGTGGAGCGCTCACACAAGGCATGGGGGGAGATTGCACCCAATTGGTCTCTTGTTCATGTCATGCAAGCTTTCTTCATTGGTTTTTGTGTAAAAAGTAGAGTTCTTTTGTTCTTGGGGACCTTCTGACGCTCACTATACACGCATACGTCGTCCGATCTGTATATTAGTGGTATCAGAGCGAAGCTGAGATCGAGAGCTTCCAATCGCTTACTATCTCGTGCGAAGGTGGAGTTCCTGGAATGATCGATCTCTACAATTAGTCTCGTCGCGAACGGTCGATACCAGCTTGTTCCTGGCAGTCAAGAACCCCCTTCTGCGCCCTCTGTTTGCGAGAGACCATCCTCTTTAGGCAAAGGACCAGTGGCAAAGCTTCTTCATCAAGTCGTGGAAGAACAGATAAGAGATTCTCCTCCATAGCTGCACACCTTTCAAGCTTAAGTAAAAAGCTCAATTTAAAAAAAAGCTTCATAAATCGAATTACTGCATCTGCGACAGTAGTATGTACTGCCCGCTGTCGACGCTGGCGAAAACATATTAAGGCCCACGAAAATCACGTTGATTAACAAAGCTTTAAGCTTAAAGTTTTCGAAGTTCCCCAAGTCATCAAAGTCACAAAAGTCATCTTCAACGATTACCATAGCGGTAGTTCATACTCAGAAGCATACGATTCATTGTACTACTTTCAAGAAGTCCTTGTTCACACTTGCAGTCTTGTTGAACCAGTTTCAGCAAAAACAGAAGTTCATACACAGGCCATACGTAGTTTATACGCAGTCTATACACAACACTATTCTCTTGGAAGACGGTTGTGACAACAAATTTCGCAATCGTAAAGGAGAGATGCCATAAAAGCCAAACAAAAAAATACAAGCCTTGTAAACCCGCCTTTGAGCTACGCTCATCCCGCTAACAAGATTTCGAGTGTGTGAGGTCTTTTGGAATTTTGCAGGATGACTGAACAAAACATGGATGATTTTATGACTGAAGGTGATTTACCCGAACCAACGATGGAGCAAAAGTTGGATTTGATTATGATGCAGCTTGAAGAAGAACGAAGAGCCCGACAAGCTTGCAAGCTCAATTGGCCAATTTGCAACGATCTGCCACCGACCAAGATGGATTGCAACCTGAAGATCTTATACGACGTACCATTGATGCAACACTTGAAGCCCAATCCAT
This sequence comes from Lygodium microphyllum, assembly GCF_053477565.2. NCBI lineage: Eukaryota > Viridiplantae > Streptophyta > Polypodiopsida > Schizaeales > Lygodiaceae > Lygodium > Lygodium microphyllum. The sequence goes on along the minus strand of NC_141143.1, from coordinate 7,779,003 downwards.
TCGCAAAGAAACAAAGATAAGTAAAAGAAACTTCAAATTTCGTACTTTCAATGGATCACAAGATGGAAAGACTGTTCTTGCTTTTATCAATCAATTTGATGATTACTTCCATGAAGAAACATATGCTAAGAAAGAAAAATTAAATGTGTCACTAACCATTTAGTTGACCGAGCATCCTTATGGTGGATTGTGGTCCACAAGAGCGTTGATTGTCCCACTACTTGGGAGACTTTCCAAAAGAAATTTTTGCAAAATTTCCTTCCTCCTCAATTCCATGAAAAAGCCATTAAGCAATGGGATCTTCTATGACAAAGGGATCACAAACCTATTTCCCAATACACTGAATGTTTCTGGAATGCCCTATTGCAATTATGTATGCTCGAAGATGTACCTGAAGCAACTCATAAACGCAAGTTTATGTCTGCCTTACTTGGACATTTCTATGCGGAAGTCAATATGTTCAAGCCAACAACCCTTGAAGATGCAATTTCCTTGGCTCATGACACTGAAGACAAGATTCGCGGACGAGACAAGCGACCGCAACAATTTCCAACTAATGGTAATTTTGGTTCCAAACAATTCAATTCAAATTTTCGAAGATTCAATCAAAGTCATTTTCTTCCATCTTCATTCCATAAATCTTGGACACGACCACCTGCTTTGCCATCTAACACAAATCCAAATCCTAAGCCATCCCCACAGTCAAATCCCAACATTCCTAAACTTCCTGCCATTACCAATAATGTATCCAAAGCCAAACCCATACTTTGTTACAAATGCCATCAACTTGGACATCTAGCAGCCAATTGTCAATCCAAAAAGCCATCTGTCCATATCAATTATCTGGGAGCAATAGAAGAAGAAGAACGTGAGGAAATGCTGGACTTTACGGAAGATGATGACGACATTGGTACTACTTCGGATACTTTGCCAGGTATGCCAACTCCCCATTCTTTATTAACAATGAAATGTTTTGTGCATGGTAAAGAAAAGACTATTTTACATGATGATGGGAGCACACATGACTTTATTTCTGCAAAATTAGTCAAAGAATTAAATTTACAAACTGTTTCTACAAATTATCGCATCAAGGCTGCATTCCTAGGTACGAGATATATTGGAACACAAGAGGTACATAATTTAGAAATTAAAATTGGTGAATATATTGAACAAAGAAATTTCCTAGTTGTACCTTTGCAGCCTAGTGACATTATCTTAGGAATGCCATGGCATCATCAATACAATCCTGATATAGATTATTCTACGCATTCAATTAAAATTTATTTACAAGGAAAACAAATCACACTGCATGGTATGCACACTTCTAATAGTTTTCCACTACTTACTCATACTCAGGCTAAACATGCATTACGTAAAAGTAGCAAATCCTATTTAATATGGGTGAATGAAATTCAAGCTAAAGAAAAATTGATGCATCCTAGGCATACACAATTTCTTGCCCAATTTCAAGATTGTTTTGCTGTTGATTTACCACTTGGATTACTACCTTCACGTCTTGAAGATCATAAGATAGATTTAATTCCTGGAACACAATCACCATGTAAAGCACCATATAGACATAACCAAATTGAACAGAAAGAAATTTAAAAACAAATAGAAGAATTGCTTAACAGAGGATTAATTCGACCTAGTAGTTCTCCATTTGGTGCACCTGTCTTATTAGTGAAAAAGAAAAATAATACTTATCACATGTGGATTGATTATCGTGCCCTAAATAAAATTACTGTTAAGAATAGATATCAAATTCCTAGGGTAGATGATCTTATGGATAAGCTACAAGGATCTACCATATTCAGTAAGATAGATCTTAAATCTGGATATCATCAAGTAAGATTGGACAAATATGATATATTCAAAACTGCATTTAGAACACAATTTGGATACTATGAATTTCTGGTTATGCCTTTCAGTTTAACTAATGCACCAGCCACATTTAGTCGTATGATGAATCGCATATTTTTGAAACATTAGCATTGTGTCATAGTTTTCTTTGATGACATATTAGTATTCAGTAAAAATGAGAATGAGCATTATGAACATTTGTCTTTAGTCTCTAGAAAAGAGTGAATTCTAGGACATATTATTTCATCAGAAGGTATTAAAGTCGACCCTAAAAAGATAGAAGCAATTTTAAATTGGCCCATACCCGAAAAATGTGCATAAATTACGTTCTTTTCTAGGTCTTGCTAGCTTTTACAGAAAGTTTGTGAGGAATTTCTCATTACTTGCATTACCTTTGACAAAACTTTTAAAGAAGGGTATTGTGTATAATTGGTCAAACAATCAACAAAAGTCCTTTGATTTGTTGAAACATGCTTTAACTCATGCTCATGTATTACAATTACTTGACTTCAATAGACCATTCTTCTTAATAGTTACTGATGCTAGTGGATCTGGAATAGGAGCAGTTTTTATGCAAGATAATCATCCCATAGCTTATTCTAGTTGCAAACTCAAACCATCTGAACTTAAATATTCTACCTACAATAAAGAATTGCTAGCTGTAGTACAAGCCTTACGTCAATGGAAACATTATTTAATGGGATCTGAATTTATGATCAAAACTGACCAACAAAGCATTAGACATCTTCTTAGTCAACCACAAATATCTGACCGACACATTAAATGGGCTGCTTTTATTCAAAGTTTTCATCCCATTATACAATATCAACCTGGAAAAGAGAATGTTGTAGCTGATGCTTTGAGTAGAAGATCGACAATTCAAAATATTTCTGTGATATCATTCGATTCCCTTATTTCTATGAAAGGTATTTACCATCAGGACCTTACTTTTCAAGCTGATTGGAATAAACTAGTTGCAAATAATTGGATTCCTATTGATTCACTGCCTTATACTAATGGATTCATGCTTTATGAAAAAAAATTATGTGTGACTGTTCCATTTCGATCATTTGTTTTGCATGAAATTCATTGTCCTCCATATCAAGGTCATAGATGAATTATATCTACTTTGCGTACATTGATTGAAGATTTTTATTGGCCACATATGGACATTGATGTATCTAACTTTGTATCTGAATGCTTAATTTGTCAATGAGTTAAAAGACACCATGGTAAACAATATGGTTTACTAATGCCATTATCTATTCCATCACGACCATGGGAACAGATTTCAATGGACTTTATCACTGGTCTACCTAACACTAAAGCTAATCATGAAATGATTTGGACTGTTGTAGATAGGTTTAGCAAACAAGCATATTTTATTCCATGCAAGAAAACTTTAACTGCATCTCAAGCTGCTCAATTGTTTTTGAAAACTGTGTTTACTAACCATGGTTTACCAAAAGTTATTATTTCTGATCGTGATTCTAGATTTTGTAATAATTTTTGGATTACTTTATTTGCTAACTTAGGAACAAAGATTTATTTTTCATCTGCATTTCATCCTGAAACAAACGGTCAAACAAAAGCTACTAATAGTACTATTTTAGATCTTTTGCATGCTTACACAATTTCAAAACCACACACATGGGATACAGATCTACATTTACTTCAGTTTGCATATAATAACACATCACATACAGCTACAAAGAAAGCACCATTTGAAGTTATTTATGGATATCGATTGCCTACACATGTTGCATCATTATCAAACAAAATTCAGACTGCTGATGATATTGCTAACATGCATGCTACTATTTTTGATGAAGTTAAAGATATGATTGCCAAAGCCCACCAATCATATACAAAACAAGCAAACAAGAAAAGACAAGCTACGAATTTTAAAGTTGATGATTATGTTTGGTTACGAATTGAAAAACAACGATTACAAAGTGTAGATAAACACCCTGTTGTCAAATTAGCACCTAGATTTTATGGACCATTCAAGATCATATACAAAATCAATGACAATGCATTTAAACTAGAACTACCACGACATTGGAAAATCCACAACACCTTCCATATCAGTTTATTACGACCTTTTAGAGGCCAATTACCTGTACACCCCGTCTATGAAAACCCTTCTTTACTAGATGATGAAACTGAAATCCTTGAGCCTGAAACTATTATAGATACTGACTTTATGACCACTAGAACTGGCCGTAGATATTCTAGATATTTGGTCAAGTTTAAAAATCATCCTATTGAAGAGGCCCAATGGATGCACGCTAGAGACCTAAATGCTTTCCCCACTCTGTTAGCTCCACATTGAGCTAATAGCAATTGAGGACAATTGCTATCCCACCCCGGGGGTATGATGCCAGGAGGCATATTCCACGGAGGATTCCGTGAGATTTTGCGGTGGATTCCATAAAATTTTATTATCAGGGCTCATACACAAAGTGGACTCTTTGTGCGAGAAGTCGATGGGGATGCCTATCCTTTTCAGGCGTTTTGTTAATTTTATGTGTACATGGGTGATTCCATAGTGGGTGATTCTCCAAAATACATATTTGAATTAATAAACGTTTATGAGTTTAGAGTGCACACTCGTAATAAATTAAGGTTAGGATTAATTTCTAACCAATCTATTTTTGTAGCTGAAGACTGCTAGGTATTCCCTTTTGTCGGTTTAATTGTATTATTTTTCTAACAATTGTGAATGCTTCAGTTGATGTGTAGAGCAAGCAGCGGTGGCACTGGGAAGCATTGGAGGATAGAGTGTATTCAAATTATCATCAATTTTTGATGGGCGTGTATCTTAGGCATGGCGCCTATATTTTGACGCACTTATTTATCAAAGCGTTTGATATTTATTTATTATTTTTGTATGCGCATGGGCGCACGATTTAAATACTTGTATTGGACATTGTATTTGGGTACCGCCTGACTTCTTGGGCGCCCATTAGCTTTAATTCTTTATTGGCACAAAAGCAAACTCAAAAGCTAAAGCATGCTATTTTTTAAATTGGACTATTATTTGAGCTTGAAGATGAATAATATATTAAATACATGCTTTGTGGAGCGCTCACACAAGGCATGGGGGGAGATTGCACCCAATTGGTCTCTTGTTCATGTCGTGCAAGCTTTCTTCATTGGTTTTTGTGTAAAAAGTAGAGTTATTTTGTTCTTGGGGACCTTCTGACGCTCACTACGCACGCATATAGTGTCCGATCTGTGCACCAAAGGTTGAGTTGTGCAAGTGGTGACGTGGTAGGTCCAATCCTAAGTGTCCAATTTGGGAAATTGGACAAGGTAGTCCAAGTGTCCAATTCTGGGAATTGGACATTGTCACTCGTCCGTTCGATTTAGGTGGTTGAAACGACAACTCAAGTGCGATTCGATCAAATGCTACTGGTACGCACAATGCTAGCTCCCTAGACTTTCCAAAACACAACTAGGGAAGTGGGGAAAGAGTCTCATATATGTGGATGTCATGAAAACCTCTGGTTCAGCTCGATCAATCTGTTGCCAACAAGTAGGGGCCTCCAAGCTCTCTCTCTCTCTCTCTCTCTCTCTCTCTCTCAATGTTAGGTCACAAATGAGGCTTTTCCTTGCCTCTCGAGGTCTTAAACCCTTGCTGGGCACAACCTTAATCTCAGAGATCACTCCCCTTGTTATTCCAACACGTCTAATTACTTTTCCCATTTTTTACCTAGTTATGCCCTGTTTGAGCCTGTATTATAGCATCAAACCCTAAGCTTTTTGCTTTGATTTCTCAATCCTAACCTACTGTAAATGCCACAAAAATCAAAAGCAAAGAATTGAAACGATTTCTCCTACTCAACTAATCATCAAAAATAGAAAATACTTGTATCACAGATTAAAAACCCAAAACCTCCTATTTATCTCAAGCTCCGGTTCGGGGGTGAAACCCTTACTTCAATGCTCAATTTGAAGTGCTCAAGCTTGAATTCATGGTCCTAGCAACGGAACCAAAATGTAAACTGAGCTCTTGCTCAACTGCCAAGACCCACGGACCACTTATTCCTTCAAGCATTTCAAGTGAGCACTAATGGCTACCTCTCGCATAGTCGACGCGTTATCCCTCTCTACAAGTATAGTAAGCTTACCTTGATGCCCTATTGAGTTACTTCCTCTCTCAAGCACTCCAATAGCTCCAGGATTTGTAATGCAAGCTCAAGCATCCTCAAGCCTCTTCCTCCAAGCTCCATCCTCCATAACCATGTGCGAGACGAGAGAAGAGAAGAGAAGAAAAGAAGAAGAGAGGAGATGGTGGATGGCTTCACCTCCAAGATCCCTCACCCTCGCACTCTTGCTCCCTCACTCACTCACACTCCCTCTCTCAAGCACTCATAAGCAAGCAAGTAAGCAAAAGAAGAGAAGGAGAGAAGAAGAAGAATCCACTTTGCCACTCACCAAAGAATGAGCTCTTCATTCCCTTTTCAACTTTATATGCAAAACCCAAAATCCCTTTTGGGTAGTCATCCCCTTCTCTCCTTTTTTACATGACCGACTGTTGTGGCAAGGTCCTTTTTCCATCTTCTCCTATGTGCCCTCTATTTTCCTTCCTTTCTATTGCCCATCTACCTTTACAATTTGCATAGGAGGGAGGCTGGTGCTCTTTTACAAAAAGTTTTAGGGGCGCCTTGGGTTTAAGAATGCATTTCTACCTTTGACTTAACTTACGCTTTTCAATTTTTGGCTTTCCTTTTGTGCTGAGGTTAATATAAGCCATTCATTAATTATAAAGAAGTATGTGCTGCTCTGACTGTACCCATTACCATATTTCGTGGCTCATATTTGCAAGAAATTCGAACTTTGCTTGCTTGCTTCCCCAAATGTGCTGCTTGTGAAATCTATAGTTCACGGTTTACTTTCTCAAGCTCTTTTATATGATCTTGGACCTACAGAAAATACAAGATGACAACAACAGCCAGCAGTTCATGATTTACTTTCTCAAGCTCTTTTGTGAGATCTTGGACCTGTAGAAAAACACAGGATGACAACAACAGCCTGTAGTTCACGATTTATTTTCTCAAGTTATTTTGTGCGAAAGCGGACCAAACGTTGCAAGGAAACTTTAAGAAAGCGGACCAAAAAATTTTAAGATAGGAGCCATGGACAATTTCAAAAGAACTAAACTCTAAGAGACATACCGAAGGTGGGAATAAGCGATCGAGGTGTGCAAACAAATGGAACATTCATATTACAAGCAAAAATCGTAGGGGAATCGAACATCTGTTGCATCATGAAAGGAATGTTTAAGCAATTGCAGCTCTTAATAGGAAATTCATTTTCTCTAATTCCTTGTCTTTGCTGAGTTATGCCTTGACAAGTTAATACCGCTAGTCCAAAACTCGAAGTCTCAATCGTCGTCGTAGCCCCAACCCTAGCCCCGACACTGGTTGCTTGATTCAGTTTTTCTTTCCTTGCTTCAGGCACGCATTTGTGGGAATAGAGAAGAAGATGGCTTACCCTGCATGCCTGAAGCTCATCGACATGGTGCTGGCTCAAGTAATCACATCTCTATTGTAGGCCTTGGTAATGGCATGATGACCTTCTTTAACTCCCCTTTTCATGAATTTTAAGAAACAGAAGTGTTAACCGCATCATAAGAAAAAGCAAAAAAAGTGAAAAAGCGCAAGTTGGGACCTAAAAGAGGTCGCCCCAAAGGAAATCAAACACAACGAAAGAAGCAAGAAGGGAAATGGCCGAAAGGACAAGTGCGATCTCTCAAAAGCTAAGGCAAAGGTGAAAGTGCACTTTTAAATGCGAGGTGCCCCTAAAACCTTTTGTAAAAGAACACCAAGCTCCCTCTATGCAAATTGTAAAGGTAGATATACGGTAGGAAGGAAGCTAGGAAGATAGGAGGACAATGGGAAAGAGGGCATGGGCCACAACTAGCTATGCAAAAAAGGGGATAAGGGGATGACCGCCCAAAAGGGATTTTGAGTTTTGTATATAAAGTTGAAAAGTGAATGAGGAGCTCACTCTTTGGTGTGTGGCTTCTCTCCTTCTTGCTTGCTTGTGTGTGCTTGAGAAATTTCAAATTCCGTACTTTCAATGGCACTCGAGAGGGAAAAACTGTTCTTGCATTCATTAGTTAGTTTGACGACTATTTTCATGAGGAAACCTATGCAGAAAAAGATAAAATTAAGTGTGTCACTAATCATTTAGTGGATAGAGCATCTCTTTGGTGGACTGTAGTTCGCAAGAGTATAGATTGTCCTGCTACCTTGGAGAATTTCAAGAAGAAGTTTATGCATTGAATGCAATGCTATTATACTTTGTACTTTCAATCTTCTCCATGTCTACTCAAGATTTTGTTTTTGAGTCTAAGCTAATCTATCTTGGAACCTAATTTACTCGAGTAATAGTCTTATTCAGTCATTAGTCATTATGTTTCTTGTCACTGACTTCCAACCTCCATAGCTAACCTTGCTCAAGATCCATTTCAACACTTAAATGAGTTTCATTTTATTTTTCACCACCTATCTTCAGAGGGGATTGAATTTATGAACAATCTTCCTCCCATGTTCATACTCCTTACATTATCTAAGTCATGGGACACATTTTGTATTGCTTTGTATACAAATATGCCCGTTGATGGATCCTAGAGCATGACATTTACCTTAACCTTGTGAGACTTAGAGGGGGGTGGAATTTTTCAACCTAAGTTATCACTCTTTTTTGTCTTGAGTCAATATTTTCTATCTCATCAGTGGAGAACCAAAAGTTGCATCCTTTTAATTATTGGCCATAAGTACCTCATGGTTGGAAATAAATTCTTTTAGATGATATCCTATTCATTTATAATCTAATATCTCTAAGTGCTCTATCCATTCCAACTCTGATCTAATTCTGGCTGCATTTGCATCATAGTAAGAAAACATTCCATCCACAAGGGCTTCAGATCTGCTTTATCATTTGGCAATTGGTATCATAGTCAATGGAGTTAGTATTAGTGTCTTATTTGTCTTTGTTTGTCGTTTCATCTTCCTCGAGTTCACTTTTTCCTTGATATCTACACCCTGCTCTCGCATTGGGAAGACAAAGTGGTCATTATGATAATTAAGTAGGACTTGATGGAGGGCCATGGGACTTACTACGAGATTATCCACGTGATTGAAAATGAGACTTCTAAGGGTTTCTCTCTCGCTGGTCATTACCACTCCTACCATTATTATCTCTAAGTGTCTAAGCATGAGAGATGTAGGAAGCATCTACATTCTATCAACCTTTTCATTCAAGATTTCACCCTTTATATCTTGCAATTTGAGCAGTGTGAGGGAGTGAGTGTGTGAGGGTGAGGGATCAAGGAGAAGAAGCTCTCCATCATCTCCTCTCTTATTTTCTTTTCTTTTCTTTTCTTTTCTTCTCTTCTCTTCTCTCTCTTGTCTTCTCTTCTCTTCTCTCACATGTTTCTATGGGATGAAGCTTGACGATGAAAGCTTGAGGTTGCTTGAGCTCGCATCAAGAATCGTGGAGCTACCAATGTGCTTGAGGGAGGAGACAACTCATTTGGGCATCAAGGTAAGCTCACTACACCCTAGTAGGATCGAATGTGCATTGGCTAGGTGAGAGATAGCCATAGGTATTCGCTTGAAACGATTGAACAATAAGTGGCCCATCAATATTAGCAGTTCGCCTCTACATTTTGGTTCCATTTTCAGACCAACGAATTCAAGCTTGAGCACTTGCGCACCTCAAATCGAGTGATGAAGTAAGGGTTTCATCCCCAAAACGGAGCTTAAGATAGGTAGGAGATTTTGGGTTTTAATCTCTGCAATAAGTAAGTATTTTGGGTTTTTGATGATTAGCAAATAAGAGGAATCATTTTATTATTTTGCTTTTGATTTTTGTTGCATTTAGAGTAGGTTAGTACTAAGAAATTGAAGGAGAAAACTTTAGGGTTTTTTCTGTTGAACAGGCCCAAACAAGGCACAAACGAGGAGAAAAATTGGAAAAAAGAGTGCTTGGAGGTGTTAGAATCGCATGGGGAGTGGTCAAACAGATTAAGGCTGAGCCCAACAAGGGTTTAAGATCCTAGGAGGGAAAGGGAGACCTCATTTTTAGGTTCTGCAGTAGAGAGAGAGAGAGAGAGAGAGAGAGAGAGAGAGAGAGAGAGCTTAAGAGCTTATGTAGGACTTGGTGCTTCTAGTGAATCGATCGAAGGCAACATGAGTTTATTACTTGGATCAGATGTGTAGAAACCTTCATGTGCATCTAACCTTTGATCCTTGTAGATCTTGCTAGTGGGCATGGCAAAAAATAATTGGCGTGAAGTGATTTTCTTTTCTGTTGTTATGTGTCGGCGGAATCGGACACAATCCGCAAGTATTCAATTCTTAGAATCAAATGCTCGGACACTCTACACCCATCGATTCCAAGAATAGGATTGCTAGCACTTGAACCAACTTGGCTAGTCCGATCGGACTTAGAAAAATTGGACTTGAACACTCAGACACACCAAACTCAATCACCCTAATAACTGGACCACTACCATGCATTTGATCTTGAGGATTGGATACTCAAACCTAACCCTATCTGATTTTGAAAATTAGACACGCTTGGATTGGACCAACCTGACCTATCCAATCGGACACACCCTGTCCGATCCCTAGAATCGAACTATCCCAAGATTGGACATCTCAAAATCAGACAGAGCAAATCAAATAGCTAAAATCGGGCACCTATCAAATCGGACACCAGAATCTGACACCGCAAAACTGGTCTAGATCTTAACACATCAAATTTGACAATCCTAGTGCATTTGGGGTGACAGGGAGTACCACCTGTGACATTAGAATTCATCGGAAGCTTACATGCAAATCTAACCCTAGAAATCGTGGCCAAATGGCTAGGCATAGTGTTGACACTCATATCAACATATTCGACACACTTAGAGCCATAGGCTACCGGACAGACACCATTTGACCCTGGACAAGCTGAACGACATAGCACATACCCTAGAGACCAAAGGAAGTGGCCAATAATCGAGCCTAAAGTCCCATTAGGCTGAGTACATAGACAAGAGTGCAAAAGCTATAAGTGTCACTTTGTATTTGCACCCACATTGTTTTCCAACACTTGAAGTGCACTTAAGAAAAGCTTAAAGCCTATTAGCACTATGCACGAAAAAGAGCATGCACACACACTGAGTGAACGTTAATTGAGGACTGTTTGTAAATAACAAGGAACACACTCATACTTAACAATTCAAACAAACCCACAAGTAGGAGAAGACCCTTAAGCTTAGTCACGTGATCGAGAACCCAAAGGGTAGGACCAAGCAAAAAGACACAACATAAGAGTCAAATGCATCAAGGACTGACATCATTGGGGACGTGAATCTACCTGACTTGATCAACCTCATCGATGCCCTGGTGGAGCAAGAGATTGTAGACATGGTAGAGATCAACACGAACCATAGAAGCAACAAGGAACCTGTTACATTCCATATCCCAAGCAATAAATGAGAGCTCCACGAGATCTTAGAGCACTTGACATACAAGCTAGTCAACAACCCAGTTGCTAATCTCAAACCGTTAATGGATCTCTTCGACGAACCCAAGTGGCGATGGACCAAAGTACACAACTTAAACTTAACGTATGATTGGGCCTTATCAAGACCTAGGAGATGACAAGTAGTCATCAGAGGAGGGTGGTTCTAGGGAAGAATACGAGGAGTGCACAACTTAAACTTAACGTACGATTGGGCCTTATCAAGACCTAGGAGATGACGAGTAGTCAGAGGAAGATGGTTCTATTCTAGGGAAGAATAGGAGATGGACCAAAGTGCACAACTTAAACTTAACATACGATTGGGCCTTATCAAGACCTAGGAGATGATGAGCAGTCTGAGGAGGATGGTTCTAGGGAAGAATACGAGGATTGCTATTATTTCAGTGATGGAAGCAAAGGAGAGGAGGACACGGTGGAATATGACACTGAGGGAAGGATGATAGAGCAAATTCAAGCTGACTCCAACCCACGTGGGAAGAATGCCTTTAGAATTGAGAGAGGAATCATGCATAGGATTGCAATCAAGCCTGGCTAGAGCACTTAAAGGTAATCGACTACAAACAAGTAGGCATTGCCCATCCAAGCACTTCGCTAGTTCTTAGGATAGAGTCACTATTCAAACTATGACCACCATGCGAGACTACCTCTTCTAGTGAAGATGGAGAATTTGATTCAAAGTTGGAGGTAAGTTCAGATACTGATCTTGAGGTGCCACAACCACCTAAGACTAGATGCACCAAAAGGGACTTGCCAGTCCACCTAAGGTGCCAAAGGTTAAAGAAAGAGCGACACAAGTAGCATAGAGCTACGCAGGCTAAGGAGAAAAGGAAACCGCAAGACTTGCTAAAGGGATTTACCAAGTTTAAGAAATGTGACATGGTAGTGATCTTGCAAGGAGCCAAATGACAAGGACAAGCAAGCAAACCAATAGAAGGACCAGCCAAGGTCAAGGAGGTTGATCTAGCCAAGGAAGGGGAGACACCCCGACTTGTCTTTACCACCAATGACTTGACCAAGGAAGAGGAAGCAAGTCTCATTGCTCTCTTGTGAGAGTACATGGAAATCTTTGCTTGGTCCCTCAATGAGCTGAAAGGGGTAGATCCGAGTGTCGTAACTCATAATATCCCATGATCCCTAATGCAACATTAGTTAAGCAGTGACTATACCCTATGAATCCCAAGCATGCTCATGCTGTCAAGGAAGAAATTGACAAGCTATTAAGGGTAGGATTCATTTATGAGATTGAGCATATAGACTAGGTCTCGCCCATAGTGATCATACTAAAGAAGAATGGAAAGATCATAGTGTGTGTCAACTACAAGAAGGTAAACACTACTACCAAGAGGGACAATTATCCATTGCCATACATTGAACACATGCTCAAGAGAGTGGCAGACAGAGAGGCCTACAATTTTTTGGACAGCTTTTCAGGATACAATTAGGTGCAAGTGCACCCTGATGACAAGCACAATATTGCCTTCATCACTGAGTGGGATGTCTTTGCTAGATAGTCATGCCTTTCGGGTTGACTAATGCACCTACTACTTTTCAGAGGCTCATGTGTGCAATATTCAAGGACATGCTTAGGAAAGAGTTAGAGGTCTTCGTTGACGACTTGTGTGTTTACTCCAAATAGAAGGAACACTTAGACAAACTCCGAGAGCAGCCTTTGAACGATGCAGACTATATCATCTCTCATTGAACCCCTTAAAGTTCCAGTTCTGGATAAAGAATGCATGCATCCTACGGCACATGGTGTCCAAGAATGGCATTGCCACTGACTTCTTGAAAGTCAGGGTTATTGTCGATCTTCCATCCCCAACCAATTACAAAGGACTTCATTGCTTCCTTGGCCATACAGGGTACTATCAACAGCTTGTGCTAAACTATGCATTGATTGCTAGACCCTTGTACAAGCTACTGATAATATTCAAATGGACCTAGGAATGCTAGCATGCATATGAGGAATTGAAGAAGTATTTAACCACTGCACCAATCGTAAGAGCCCTAGACTAGAGCATAACCTTTCATGTTCATATTGACCCTTCGAAATTTGCAATGGGAGTTGTGTTGTGCTAGCCTGGTGACCACAATCTAGACTATCTAGCGAGCTTTGCTAGTAGACAACTCACAGATACATAAATAAATTACTCCACAACTAAACGAGAGGGGTTAGCCATCGTGTTTTCCATAAAGAAATTTCGACATTATCTTTTAGCTATGCCCTTTAATTTCTTTGTTGACCATCAAGCCTTGTTGTATCTAGTAAACAAACCCTATGCTGCTATAGGATCATAGCGCAATGGTTACTTTTTCTTCTCGAATTTGACTTCTTTGTTGTCGTATGCAAGGGAAAACAATACTATATGACTGATCATATGTCTCGCATACTCACGGGAAAAGCCGATGGATAGGGCATTGGAGACGAATTGCTAGACACACATCTATTTGCCCTATCTAGCGAATGAGATCTGTTTAGAGCTGACTTGACGCCACATTGGGCCAACGACATACTCCAGTGCTTGAGAATGGATTACCTGACTAACTTATAGAAAGGCCTGACTGAGGCAACTCATTCTTAAAATCCAACCCTATCATATAATAGTAGTCCAAATCTATTGGCTAAAGCAAGATGGATTGCTGCGAAGATGCGTGTATGAGCATGAAATGCACAATGTATTAGTCAAGGCACACGACAGAATTGCAAGAGGGCACTTCAGTGGAGATATGATGGCCCGCAAGGTGCTGCAATCTCAACAGTGGTGCCCCACACTTTTTTGAGATGCGGCACGATTCGTCAAATACTGTGACGAGTGCCAACAACGGACCAAGGTACTAGTTTGCAAGGACAAAATGGAGCTAAGTCCCATCATTGCAAGACAACTATTCGCGAAATGGGGAATTGACTTCATTGGGCCTATCAGTCCCACAGCTCAATATTCCCCAGCCAAGTACATCATCGTGGCCTCGACTATCTCACAAAGTGGTGGGCAAAAACTCGAGCTACTAGAAAGAACAACGCACGAACCACTGCCAAGTTCTTGTGGGAGCAGGTAATCTCTCGATTTGGTTGCCCCTTCAAACTTGTCAGTGATCAAGGCATGCACTTCATCAATGAGTTGATTGTCATCTCCTATCCACCTTCCTGATCACTGGTTAGAAGTCCTCACCCTACTACCCTCAAGCTAACGGCCAAGCGGAATCAACAAATAAAATTCAGGTAAATGTCCTGACCAAGGTAGTTTTTTCTTTGTGCACAGTGGCTGGCATAACAACCTAATGTAGCCTTATGGGCCTATCAAACTGCCTATAAAATGGCAATGGGACAGGCCCCCTTCAAGTTGACCTACGAAACTGAGGCAATTCTACCTGTAGAATTCTTCGTTCCTAGCTTGAGAATCGCTATTCAAGAGAGGTGGGAGGAAAAGGAAGCCTGGACGTCTAGTTGAGCTAGAACGCTTATCAAAAACTTAGCTTCTAGCCACCCATGCGCTAATCTATGAAAAGGCATGAAGGAAGAGCTGGTTGACTTCATAGAAGAAGCCTAATGGATTGATCACAATTTTGAAAAAGCTTGGTAGATTACATATGAGGTACAGGAGACATCTAATTTTCTAAGATTCCAATATCACATCTGATTCTTACCAAGGAAGCCTAATGGCACATCCCTTGCGTGATTTGTCATGTTATAAGGAAACATCCCTATTTTGATTATGAGATTAATGCCACAAAATAAGACACATATGATTGCAATATCAAATAATTCGAGTCATGGAGATTGTACCTAGAGCTCCATAGATGATGTAGTTGAGTCAATCCACCCCTATCTTTGCTTTCCTTTGATTCTCTAATAAATTTTTAGTTTCTTTAAAAATATATTCTTTGATTTTTAATACCTTTAAAATTCAGTCTTCACTATTCTAGCTTGATATGAAGTTTCAAACTTCCTACAATCTCTACAATAATGAGACACACACAAGTGTGAACAAATTGCCTCTTGACTTGCATGTGTCCCATGTTAATCTGTGTAATATTTTGGAGCACAAGCTCCTATTTCATCACTCAATATAGAGTGCACAAGCCTAGTTGCTCAAATCCATTGTCTTGCAACAAAACCCAAATATAATTGCTCTTGTGAGCTAGACTATCATGCTTATGTATTGCTTATAGTTCAAGCATTTCGAGAAACATGGCTATAGCTACCTCTCACATAGCCATTGCAATATCTTTAAATAATATAGTGAACTCACCAATTTACCTTCTCCTTATAGTCTATCCATGAAAGGCTGTCAATGACTCCACAATCCTTGTAACATATCCTTGAGTAATTTTCCATATGTATACGGCATAACCCATAGGTACATTAGTCAGTACATAGACCATGTAGTTGCTTTAAGTCTGTATCATGCAACCTCATTGCTAGGGTACATACATGCAGTCTAAAATTTGCAAGCTATAAATGACCAGCAGCTGATTTATAGCTAAAACCGAGGTGTATGCATGTCATACATGTCCCAAAAGCTCACAAACATCTGCTAGTACATGTAAGGTTCCATACATGATCATTCGGGCAGTGCATATACATCAAGTACAAGTGTTAAATATCTTGCCTACAGGTTGTAGTTAGCAAATACTCAGCCAAACCAAGATGTATTTTAGCTCAAAGAGTCCTCAAACCACTTCATACATGTGCTATTGTGTGTTGGGGTCAATACATGACCATACATACAACCATAGACACTCTGTCTTCAAGTAGCAAAGTCATGGACTACATTCCCTGCTTGTAATCAACCAAGACACTTTAAATGCATTTGTTTTTAGCTCCAAACTTCAATTTTTAGTAGCATTCAATGCTTGTCTTAGTCCTCTAGACATTCAGCAGACATATCCCAAGTCATATAGTTCATAGGAACCAACCAATGTCATGTCATGCTTCAAGTGCAAACAATGCTTGCTGTCCACAAATCTATGACAATTTTCAGCTTGTAAAAGGCTCCCACATCTAAATGTTTTTGCCAATAAACTTGAGCTCCAAGACACAAGAACAATGCATATGTCCTCTAGGGTATATTTCTATACTTCACTGATGCTTTCTGAGCATGACATAGAGCTCCAAGATCATGTCAAGGCAGTATACATGCTGTGTATTCTCTATTACCAGTAGTTCATGACTAAATTTTAGATCTGTACATTCATGTCTTAGCTCATAACTGAGCTCTCTCTAAGGCATTTGCATTTAACAATCTTTAAGCACCTTTCAAAGGGTATAGGAAAGTGTTTAACCACTTAATAGCCACTTTATGTGATGTCTTTGCAATTAATGAAGTTCAGCCTGCAACAACTTGCAACAGACATAGTTCACGCAACCCGACATGATGTATTTGCAAGCAACACATGGTGCTCATTAACAATTTATACATGCTCAATGGAGCTTTCGTGCACTCCCAAACAAGCTATAGCAACCACTTGAGCAATGGGAGACAAGAAGAGCCAATGCATACCTTTGCTAGGAACAATGGCAACCTACCTGTCTTCAGAGAACCCTGGATCTTCACTTTCTTCAAGTCTTCTTCATTGCCTCTTGCTCTAGAGATCCCACCTAGCATAGCTCTGATACAATATTGGAAGAGAGGGAGAGATAGAGAGTGGAGCATAACCCATGAGCATCAACTCATCATCTTCTTCTTCATTATTCCATTATTCCACTACTAACTAAAAGTGAGACTTACACTAGGTTTTACTAACCTACACCAAATTATTCAATGACACACACATGTATAGTTGTATCCAACTGGCAAGTCACACAGATATAAAGAGAGATGGGGTGGAGCTTGATTTCTAACAAGTCAGACAAGGGCGATTCTAACGAGTACGAGGAGTGCTACTCCTTTAGTGATGAGAGTGAAGGGGAGATTGATACAATAGAATATGACACTGAGGAATGCATAATCAAGCAAATACAAGCAGACTCCAAACCACTCAAGGAAAATTCCTTTAGAACCAAAAAAGGAGTCATACACATGGATTGGGATCGCACTTGGTTAGAGCACGTAGGTGCAATAGACTATGATCAAGCATGACTAGTCCAACCAAGTGTTGTGCCCATATATAGGATGGATTTACCTTCTTCTGAGCTACAACCACCATGAGAGACTCCCTCTTCAAGAAAAGATGGAGAGTTCGATTCCAATTCAGAAGTGAGCTCAGACAATGATCCCGAGATACCTCGACCTACTAAGACTAGACACACCAAAGGGGAATTGACTGTTCACTTGAGGTGCCAAAAGTTGAAGGAGGAAACACCCTAGGGACACGTAGGCAGAAGAGCAAAGAAAACCACATGACCTACCAAAGAGGTTCACTGAGTTCTAGAAAGGTGCTAGGGTAGTGATCTTTCTGGGAGCCAAATGCCAAGGGCAAGCAAGCAAACCAATAGAAGGACCTGCTAAGGTCAAGGAGGTCAATTTGGCCAGGGAAGGTGGGACACCTTGACCTGTCTTTATAGCGGATGACCTGACCAAGGAAGAGGAAGCAAGTCTCATTGCTCTCTTACAAGAGTATGTAGATGTCTTTGCTTGGTCCTTGGAAGAACTCAAAGGGCTAGATCCGAGTGTAGTGACTCACAGTATACCCATGACACCCGATGCAACGTTGATCAAAACAACGACCATATCTCATGAATCCAAAACATGCTCATGCTGTCAAGGAGGAAATTGATAAGCTAATGAGAGTAGGATTCATCTACAAGATTAAGCATACGGACTAGGTTTTGCCCATAGTCATCGTACTAAAAAAGAATGAAAAAAATCAAAGTGTTCGTCAACTACAAAAAGGTAAACGCTGCCACAAAGAGAGACAATTATCCATTGTCATATATCGAACACATGCTTGAAAGAAGAGTTGGTAAAGAGGCATAAAGCTTCTTCGATGTCTTCTCAGGGTACAACCAAGTGCAAGTTCACCCTAACGATAGGCACAAGATTGCCTTTGCCACACTGAGTGGGGAATCTTTGCCTACATAGTCATGCCCTTTGGGTTGACTAATGCGCTGGCTACCTTCCAGAGGCTCATGTGTGCTATATTCAAGGACATGCTTAGAAAGGAGTTAGAGGTTTTCATTGATGATTTGTGTGTTACTCCACTTTAAAGGAGAAAATAGACAAGCTCTGAGCAATCTTTGAACCTATCTTTGAACGGTGTTGACTATATCGTCTCTCGTTGAACCCCGTAAAGTGCCAATTTTGGGTGAAGCACGGATGCATCCTAGGGCATGTGGTGTTGAAGAATGACATTGCCACACCAACTTCTCAAAATTCCAGGTCATCATCATCTCCCACCACCAATTGATTATAAGGGAGTTCATTGTTTCCTGGGCCATACAGGGTATTATCGATGGTTTGTGTTGAACTATGCATTAATCGCTAGACCTCTATACAAGCTCCTGATCGTATTCGAATGGACCGAGGAATTCCAATGCACGTACAAGCAATTGAAAAAGGCTCTCGCCACTGCACCAATCCTACGGCCCCAGATTGGACAATCACCTTTCATGTTCACATTGACGCTTCTAAATTCGCTGTAGGAGCGGTGTTGTGCCAGTCTAGTGAACATGGCTTGGACTATCCTGTGAGTTTTTCTAGCATACAACTCACAGATAAGGAAATGAATTATTCGACAATGAAGAAAGAGAGACTAGACATGGTATTTGTTGTGAAGAAGTTTTGGCACTATCTTTTGGCTATGCCCTTTACCTTCTTTGTTGACCATCAAGCCTTGCTATATCTTGTTAACAAACCTTGTGCTACAGAACACATCGCTCGATGGCAATTTTTGCTTTTGGAGTTTGACATCTCCATGATCATACACAAGGGAAAATAGAATTACACGACTGACCATATGTCTCGCATTCCCACAGGAGAAGCCGTTGAACAAGGCATTACGAACGAACTACCTGATGCCTATCTCTTTAACCTATCCAGTGAAAGAGATTTATTTAAAGCTGATTTGATGCCATATTGGGTAGATGACATAGTCCGAGTGCTTGAGCACAGACTCCCTGAAACAACCAATAATCCAACCCTATAAGCTAATAGCAGGCCAACTTTATCAGCTAGGGAAAGATGGATTGTTGTGCAGATGTGTGCGAGCATGAAATACACGACACACTTCTAGAAGCACATGTATTGAGTGCTGAAATGATATGTTTTTGGGCTGATTTTTTGTTGTTTTTGTTGCTAAATGGTTGTTTTTGGTGATGGATTGTTTGAATTTGAAGATGTTTTGAAGTGTTTAGAATGGTTTGAGTATGTTTAAAGGGTTTATGATGGTTTTTGATGAGGATACGTTGTTTTGTAGGGTTCTTTAATTTTTTATGTTTGGTTCTGTAAGGTCTAATTTTCTTCTATTTTCTTATGTTTTGCTTCTGTTTTGGTAGTTGAGATGGTTGAATGAATGTTTTGAGAGATGGTTGAGGTTGTGTTAAAAGATTTATGAAAGATTGAATTGGTTTTTATGTTTTTTATGTTTTTTATGGTTTTTATGGTTTTAATAGTCTCTGTTGATCTTCTGTAAGAATCTGTGGTTCTGTTGTTCTGTATTTTTGTTGCTCTGTGGTCTGTTCTGTTCGTTTATGTTGAGTGTTATATTGGATGTATGGATGTTTTGGGAAGTGTTTTTGTTTTAGGAAAGGATGAATGGAAGCTCTATTCAAGCTAATTGAAGTGAAGAAGTAGCTACGGAAGATTCACAGAAGGTTACAGAAGAACAATGAAAGAAGCCACATCTCACAGGACACTATGATATCTCTGGTGCCTCTTCGCATTTGACATACCTTTTGGGAGGTGTATCCACGACCAAGAGAGGAGCATTGAGTGCCATTCTTGATTATTGTAGTGAGGCTATGATGTATTATTGAGAGAGCAAGAGTATGTGAGAGAGAGAAGTGAGAGAAACTCAGTTCTATGCCTAAAAACAATGTATCTACTATGAGAGATGGAGAGAGAACTATGAAGACATTAAAGATGAATACTATGTGATTATTTTCATTGAAAAGTGGTGTATTCCTTTGTATTCTTATTTTTTATGATGGATTTTATGAAGAAATTGAAGATTATGGTTGATTCTATTAAATCCATGGGAGATATTTACTATGATGCTACGTGAAGATTTGTTCTTTTCCTTGTTGTGGTTCTCTAAAGAATGAAACAAAAGCTTGTTGATGATACAAGATAGATTTTCTTGTGGTAGAAACCCCTTTTCCTTGGTGTTCCTATTGGGGCTCCTTGTTTTTAGTGCGCAGCCGGCGAATTCTGCCATCAACAAGCATTAGAAGAGACTGAAAATGAAGGAAATGGCATTGCCAAGAAGAGAAGAATTCAATGGACATTTGCAAAGTTCCTTCTTCCACTAAAGAGTTGGAGATTCTCATTTTCAAATCCACTTTCCACAAGAAGTTCATCCCACAATGGCGGAAATGTATTGCCATCATGATGCAAGCCCTGTGTGGTGGACTATTTCCTCTTCCTGTTGAAGCAACAGAAACTTGCATATTGGTGGCAAATTGTTTGGGAACAAAGTGAAGGGTAGAAACAGAGAGAATGACCATCCATGGAAGATTTTGCATTCATTGAGAAGTTTCCACACATAATCAAGTGGGAGATCGTGAAGAAGCTTCAGGAGTTGTGGTCAGTGGAGGTTCACGAAAAAAAGAAAGAAAAGAGTTGGAATTTGTTAGTGGATGCTCAACAATAACATACGTGGGATTGTTAGATATGATCAATGCCCCACCCTCATCAGGTGCTACCAATGATCCATGGTGCTCAAAGTTGTAAGGCCCCCATTATGAGGAGAAGCCAAATGTGAGCCCGGACATTGATTGAGTCCTGACTTGTATATCAGATGAGGTCTATGTGATCGGATGGCAAAAAGGTGACCATTGTGGGTCTAATCTTTGGGTTAGATAGAGTGGTTAAGTTGGTAGCAACTCGAGGTGCATTGCATCGAGTCGCGGGTTAAGGGAGTTAAAAGGGACCCCTATTGTGGGGTCTGGGGGCCGTGGAAGCAGCCCCTGGTTGGGGGGTCCCAGGGGGGCTAGCAGCCCCCCTCGCGGGGGTCTAGGGGCAGCGCCCCCGGCCCAATGGTAAAGGGAATATTCCCTGGTCGACTAGTGGAGGCTTATATGGTAGGTCAGTCAGGCCAACCTCACGGCCTTCATAGGCTATAAAATCTAAACCCCTTCACAGCCATCGATCACTCATCTTTCACCCAGTCAGAGTTGTTGTTTCCGCTAGCCTTAAGCTCTTCACCTATCTTCTGTCTAGATCGCCATCTAAGCTTCACACAGTGGAAGCGCACAGGTGGACAGAGCCATCTTTGTATCATTTGTTTGGAGTTAAAGAATTTACTGATTCTCCTCTTATCTGTTGTGTACTCTCTATCTCTTTCTCAGATTCTGTTCACTGCACTGTGTAATATTTCACATGGTATCAGAGCCCAGGGGGCTCTAGAGATCGGAGAGTGTGCAAGAGGCAAAGGCTTCAACATCAAAGAGAAACTATGTTGACTTCTGAAAGCGGTTCTGGCGCATCGGGAAGCAGTGCAGGAGGTGGTGTTGTTGTACTGGCTATTCAAACACACTGAGGATTCGTCCACCAACCTTCAGCGAAGGCAAGTTAGATGGTACAAACTACACCTTGTGGAAGTTCAAAATTACAACTATCCTTGATTCTTATGAGCTTCTGGAGACTGTGCCGGGGATTGACGCAGAACCACAGCCTACCCCCGACCCATCAAATCCTAGTGTGATGATTCCTCCGAATGCAGATATTCTATGAGCTTGGAAACGAAGGAATGCAAATGCATTGTGTGCCTTAGTTACAAGCTATTCTGATAGTGTTTTGACTTTGATTCAGCATACAACCAAAGCGTCAGAGGCTTGGAATGTACTAAGGAGCCAGTATGAAACACGAAACCAAACAAGGATTCAAAACTTGGAGAATCAACTAGTAGCGGAGAAGTTTGCTGAAGGAGAGACGGTTGAAGCATTCATCACTCGGATTAAGAATCTGCGCAACCAGATGGCTGGCGCTGGGATACAAAAGACTAGCAAAGAGCTAGCTCGGAGGTGTCTTCGGATTTGTCCACAAAAGTTTGATGGACTAGTAACTGCCCTTAATACTCAAATGAGACCTCAAGCTTTGACTTTTGAGGAGTTTTGTGCATTATTAATGGAGGAGGGGTTGAGGCTGAAAGCCCGAGAAGGAAGCAACAATGGAGATGCTGCATTCTCTGCCAATGCAAAAGGCAAAGGTGGTTCCTCCACCAAAAATGATGGTGACAAAAAGAAGAAGGGCAGTAAGAAGAAGTTTCAAGGAGAGTGCTTCTACTGCAAGAAGAAAGGACATGCAATTGCAGATTGTCGTGTCAAGAAGGCAGATGAAAAGAATGGTACCCTTAAAAGTAAAGGGAAAGAGACAGCCAATACGGCTGAAGCAGAGTTGGAATTATTCATGGCGACCATTGAGGAAGTGTGCTCCTCGGCGCAAAAAGAATCTACCACTGACTCTTGAGTGTTGTATAGTGGGGCCTCTCATCACATGACCAACAAGAAAGGTCTATACAGTTCTATGCAGCCTCTACAAGAATCCATCACTGTGACGGTTGGAAATGATGCTAAATGCCCTGCTGCGGGCACATGTACTATTTCTTTTGTTGCTGCAAATGGTGAAGTCAAAAAGCTTTCAAATGTGTTGTATGTTCTCTAAATCAGGAGAAATCTCTTATCACTTGCTGCCATAATTGATCTTGGTCATGAAGTGAGGTTCAAAAAGATAGGTGCAAAAATTCTTGATAGTGCTGGCACAATTGTTGGCAAAGGAGAAAGAAGGAACAACCTGTATGAGCTAAGTGCTCTTACATCCACCGCTAGAGTGGGCACAAGTAAGCTTTGGCATGAAAGGTTTGGACACATCGGATTTGCAGTGTTGAAGGAGATGCAAAAGCAAGGTATGGTTGCTCACCTACCTACAATAATTGAAATTGAAGGAACCATGTGAAGCTTGTATGATGGGCAAGCAACAGAGAAAGGCATTTCCACAAGAAAGCAAGAATAGAGCACAGGCTCCTCTAGAGTTGGTGCATGTTGACTTGTGTGGTAAGATGCCTACACAGGCCTTGGGGGGATCTTCTTATTTTATGTTGATTGTTGACGACTACAGTAGGAAGATGTGGGTGTACTTCCTTTGTGATAAGGCTCAAGATTTTGGTAAGTTTAAAGAATAGCTAAAACTTGTTGAGAATGAAACAGGGAAAAGTGTGAAGAAATTTAGAATAGATGGTGGTGGTGAGTTCAACTCAAAGGAGTTTGAAGGCTTTTGCAAGAGCAAAGGGATCAAGCGTCAATTGACGAAGCCTCACACACCTCAGCAGAACAGTGTTGTGGAACACAGGAATCGTACCATTGTGGAGATGGCAAGATACATTCTAAAGGGCAAGGGATTGCCTAACCATTTTTGGGTTGAAGTTATTAATACTGCAGTCTACATTCTAAATCAGAGCTATACAAAGGCTCTCAAGGGAAAAACACCTCATGAGACTTACACTGGTAAGAAACCATCTGTCTCACATTTCAGAATTTTTGGATGTGAATGTTATGCACATGTTCCAGATGAGAAGAGAAACAAGTTAAAACCAAAAAGTAGAAAATGTATCTTCTTGGGTTATAGTGATGAGCAGAAGGCTTACAAATTATATGACCAAGAGGCAAAGAAGATCATTGCGAACCGTGGTGTGGTGTTCAAGGAGGAGCCGCATACAGTGGAGGAGGAGAAGGCAAGTTCTTCCATTTTATCATCAAGCGAAGAAGTAGTCCACTATAAACCTGTCCCGAGAGCTATCCCTATCCTTAAGGAGGAGGAAGCATCATCTTCATATGATGAGGAAAAAGTTCACCAACATGACATCACCCCACTGGAAAAGCCATTGCCGCGCTGGGTGAAGCAACTCTATGACCACAATAATCCTATGCTTGCATCTGTTGAGGAGAAGGAAGACGGACCAAGGAGGTCTCAGAGAATAGAGGAGCAAAGGAGGGCTTCTTCTCACATAGTCAATATGGCCTTGATGGTTGAGATTATGAGAGAAGTAAAGGAGCCAATTGACTTAGAAGAAGAAGCACTTGCAGATCCATCATGGAAGGCTGCTATGCAGGCGGAGTATGACAGCATAATGAAGAATGACACTTGGGAGCTAGTGGATCGACCAGCAAAGCGGAAGGTTATTGGCACTAAGTGGATCTGGAAGGTAAAGTACAAGGCTGATGGTACCTTAGAAAAGTACAAAGCTAGACTGGTTGCCAAGGATTTTCACAAGCTAACGGGTTTGATTTTCAAGAGTCATTTGCCCCAACTGCTAGAATGACCACTATTCGCACGGTACTTGCAGTGGTTTCCCACAAGAAGTGGCCAGTGTACCAAATGGATGTTAAGTCAGCGTTCTTAAATGGTGACCTCAAGGAGGAGGTGTACGTGGCTCAACCACCAGGGTTTGAGGCCTCCCATTCTGAGAACAAAGTGTGTAAGCTGAAGAAGGCATTATATGGGCTGAAACAAGCCCCCAGAGCATGGTACCAGTGGATAGATAAGTTCTTTTTAAACCTAAACTTCAAAAGATGTGCCTCAGATGCTAACTTGTATGTTTACAGGGATGGTAAAAAGTTAGTAGTGATTGTCCTATATGTGGACGACCTTCTTATTACAGGTGACTATGAAGATATGATCAACCAAACTCGAAAGGCTTTGAGTTCTGAGTTTGAAATGACAGACTTGGGCTTGCTACACTATTGTTTGGGGATTGAAGCCAGGAAAGATCTTCATCTCTCAGAAGAAGTATGCATGGGAGATCTTGAAGGCATTTAGCATGACCGAGTGCAAGGAGATAGCTACACCTATGGAGGTGAATGAAAAGTTATCCATTGAGGATACATCAACACTAGCAGACATTGGGAGGTATAGGAGGTTGGTCGACAGTCTGATCTACTTGTGTAACACTAGACCAGATATAAGTTTTGCTGTTGGTGTTTTGAGCAGATTCTCAAACAAACCTCATGAGAGTCATTGGAAGGCTGGGATGCGGGTGCTCAGATACTTGAAGAAAACTCTTGACTATGGTATCACATATAGTTTCAGAACTTCTTTTGTGGGGAACTATGACTCAGATTGGGAAGGAGACAGTGATTCCAAGAAGTCAGTTTCAGGTTATTGTTTCTCTTTGGGTTCAGGAATTTTCTCTTGGATTAGTAAGAAGCAGCCAACAGTGGCATTGTCTTCTGCTGAAGCAGAGTACAAGGCAGCTTGTTTTGCTTCATGTGAAGCAGTATGGTTGAGAAGGATTCTATGGCATATGGGAGTGCAGGATGACGAACCAACTATGCTGAGATGTGACAATCAGAGTTGCATCACCATTGCTAAAAATCCAGTGTTTCATGCACGCACCAAACATATAGAGATCCAATATCACTATGTGCGTGATTTGATGGAGGATGGGATAGTGGAACTGGTCTACTGTCCAATAGAGGAGAATGGAGCAGATATCTTCACCAAAGCACTTACGAAGGATCTGCTTCAAGTTCATCTTCAGAGACTCTCGGCATTGGGCCGAGGAGATAGTTCACCTATGGGTGGACATTGAGGGGGGGTGTTAGATATGATCAATGCCCCACCCTCATTAGGTGCTACCAATGATCCATGGTGCTCAAAGTTGTAAGGCCCCCATTATGAGGAGAAGCCAAATGTGAGCTCGAACATTGGTTGAGTCCTGACTTATATATCAGATGAGATCTATGTGACCGGATGGCAAAAAGGTGACCGTTGTGGGTCTAATCTTTGGGTTAGATGGAGTGGTTAAGCTGGTAGCAACTCGAGGTGCATTGCATCAAGTTGCAAGGGCCTGATGGTAAAGGGAATATTCCCTGGCCGAGTAGTGGAGGCTTATATGGTAGGTCGGTCAGAGGCCAACCTCACGGCCTTCATAGGCTATAAAAGCTAAACCCTTCACAGCCATCGGTCACTCATCTTTCACCCAGTCAGAGTTGTTGTTCCAGCTAGCCTTAAGCTCTTCACCTATCTTCTGTCTAGATCGCCATCTAAGCTTCACATAGTAGAAGCGGACGGGTGGACAGAGCCATCTTTGTATTAGTTGTTTGGAGCTAAAGAATTTACTGATTCTCCTCTTATCTGTTGTGTACTCTCTATCTCTTTCTCAGATTCTATTCGTTGCGCCGTGTAATATTTTACAAGGATGCTTGGTGCACTGACAACCTCCTGTTTGTTCAATTAACAAGCCACTGGAAGTTGGTAGACAGAGTGTTCTTTACAACATACACTATTGAAACCCTCAGAAGCTGGCATTATTATAATGATGTCACAACAACGGTCTTAAGAAGAATGAGTTTTGATACTTTTAGAACGGAATATCTCCCCCTCTATAGTGAGTTGAAAGCTGAATTCAGAGATGTTGAAAAGAAGGAACTAGAAGAGATGTTGGCCAGAGGGTCCTCTAGAGAATGAAGCCCCTCTGATTCTATTCCATTGAGTACAGACCAACTAGTAGAGCCAACCCCTTGATGAATGAGGCAATCAAGAGGCAAGTGCTAGAATGAGTCCAGAGGTACGTGAGAAGAGAGAAGGCAAGAATCAAAATTTAGAATGAGCTTGGAGTAGAAGCCTCATTTGACACCCTAAAAGCACTCTTTACGGATGTCCCCATGGTGACTCAAGGTCCCCTTCCTAGTCGGATTCATCCTGAAAATATTGATGACAAGCCAACAAATGTAGTCCTATTGCCAATTTTTAAGGGAGAGTACAATGAAGACCCCGATCTTCATGTAGTAGAATTTATGGTAGCATGTGTGGCTAACAATGCCAAAACCCTTGAGCATTGGTTAGCGATATTCCCTGCCACATTCAAAGGGGCGGTGTCTCAATGGTATGAGAGACAAGCAGCATGAACTTTTGGCACATGGGACGACCTGAAGTTAGCCTTCCTCACTAAATTTAGGCATGAAGGTTTTGAAGAGCTGATGCGAGAGGAGTTTATGAACCTAAGTCAGTCCTCTAGAGAAAGAGTCTATAGAAGCTTATGTCTTCCGAATGGAATCCATCCTGAAGAGATGGACTAACCATCATTTGGATGAAGGTATCTAGAAAGGAGTGTTCCTTAGAGGCCTACAACCAGAAGTTTGCAAGTTTGTGGAATTGAGAAGACCAGTCAATCTGCAAGCTATAGTGGAAGGTGCAAAATTGTATGACGAAGTTGAAGCAAGGTTGTCAATGACTCTAGGAAGAGGAGTTTTACCTCCTCCCATGCCAAGAATGGTATACCCACCAAATGCAGTCCCAGTGACAGTTTCCTACCCCTATTCCCAGATGCAAACAGTGCCGCAGTACAATGCATCTAATTGGTGACTCAACAACAATGGAACCCTAACAACTGGAATCAACAACCCCAAGTCTCAACAGGAGCTCAGAATCAGAACCAGAATAACAAAGGACCCTCTGGATCAACCTGACCAGTGTATGTAGTAATAACAGAAGCTTCTCAAAACCCTATTACAAGTA
This sequence comes from Lygodium microphyllum, assembly GCF_053477565.2. Classification (NCBI taxonomy): domain Eukaryota; kingdom Viridiplantae; phylum Streptophyta; class Polypodiopsida; order Schizaeales; family Lygodiaceae; genus Lygodium; species Lygodium microphyllum. Next base: position 7,750,975 of record NC_141143.1, on the reverse strand, counting down.
CTCCAAGAAGTGAAAATTTGAAGGACTACTTATCCAACTTAGTCGCAAGTATCAAGAAAGAGCTTATGGATGTGATTACAAAGCAGCTACATACACTGAAGGTGAATATCACCAATATATCCATTCCTACAGGAGGTGGGAGAGATGTGATGTGTTCTAATACATGGTGTGAAAAGTGCCATCAAGTGGGACATTTAGCCACTGAATGTACCTGAAAACCAACCATTCATGGAGCTTTATCTTCCTACTATTTGAGGAAGAACCATACAGAGGATATCTGCTCTCTAAAAGAGATGCACGAATGAAGACAGAAAGATGAAAACACAAGATTCAACTTACTAGAATCCAAAATGACAACCCAGGACATTGGACCAAAGCCTAGGGAGTTTGGTCCTAAGTTTGGTCCAAGGAGGTTTCCCTCTCAAAGTTAAAGAGGACGACAGTCTGGCAGTGGTTAGAGATCAGAGGTGGAATGTTACAGATGTGGAGAAAAGGGTCGTATCTCCCCAAATTGTCCAAACCCTAGAAGATCTATGGATTACAAACCCTTATGTAGCCGATGCAAAGGAGAAGGCCATACTGCAAAAGATTGTCCAAGTCTACCCCCTGTGAAATCTGCTTCTGATACCCAACTGAAGACCCAAGAACCTGCTTCCAATTTGGTGGAATTGGAAGTGGCCGCAATAACGCGAGCAAAGAAAGGAGAACCTGTAGTTCCAAAAGAGAACATGCCTTCTGCAAAGACGGTGAAATTCAACCTCCCTCGGGAAAAATAGAACAATGCAATCTAGAATAATGAAGTATAGAGCACCACAGAGCCATAAAGAGCTACAGAGACAGTTGTAGAGGCAGGGCCAGAGGTCTAGGAAATAGAGGATGCAAAAGTCCCTCCTCATGATGAAGAAGTGCATATGTTGCCACTCCTAAAAGAAAAAGGGAAGATAAAAGTGGGTGTGGCCCCATTTCCTAGTCGATTGGAAAAGCATTTGGATCCTATCAAAGAGTATGATTTGGTCAAAGACCTAAACACCTTTAAACCAAATCTAACATTCTTACAGTTACTGATGTCATCTTTCGGTTTTTGGAAAGAGATTTAAAAGCATCCTGACAAGAAGACATGGCCTAAGGATTGCTCTCCCAATAACAACAAAGTCCAACAGAGCCTCAGAACCTGTGAAGGAAGTGGATGTGGCTAATGCCTTCCTAGATCCTAGAACCCCAGAGAGTAGTGTATGGATAGAAGGATGCTTTATTTCAGATGCATTGATTGATGGAAGCTCATCAGTAAACATAATGACGGATGTGACAATGAAAGACTTAGGTTTGCAAGGAATTCAACCTACATAATGGCTTATCAGATTGGCAAACCAAAGCAGAATTAAACAGTTGGGCATCCTCCCATACATAAAAACAACTCTTGTAGGAAGAGACTATTGACTGACATATTTAGTGGTCAAACCAAAATCTTATGGGACCTCATACCCTCTGCTATTGGAAAGACCTTGGCTTTTTGAAGCAAAAGCCAGGATGGACTGGTTCAAAGGTACCCTAACCCTAGGCAGAGGACCCAACAAAGTGGTGTTGAAATTGTATGGATCACAAAAAGGCAATGGATCCACATCCATCGAAGTCATAATAGACTCCTCCAATGAAGTAATAGATGGTACACCAGGAAAAGACGAAGAGGCTGTTAAATAAATATTTCCCAAGAAAACAGAGGCATAGTCCCTAACAGTGGGTACTGTAAGCCAACTACCAAAGGAAACAAAGTCTTTGTCCATGGGAGAATACCTCCTGCCTCAACTCAAAGTGACTTCTGAAATCGCCTCTGACAATGAAATAGAAGCATATATGTACTGTTCTCCCTATTGCATGTTAGTCTCGCAAAGTTAGAGATCAAGTCAGAATCAGAGACAGAGCCAGAGACAGAGGTAGAAGCAGAAGCAGACACAAAGACGGAGGACATATTCTTCTCCTACATAGCCTCTACAGAAGCATAGATAGAGCCTCTAGAGGAAGAGGATGAAAATGATGAGGAAGAAAATGAAGCAGGTTATGAAAGTGTAGATGAAGAAGTTCCTCTGATAGCGAATGATCTTGTTGATGTCCTACAGAGACCTCAAAGGCCGAAGATCTCAGGGTGTTGGATGGAATGACTATGGTTCCATTTGGGTTGACCAATGGATCACAAAGTATGCAGAATCTACATAAGCAATGGATCAAAGGTATAAAAATTAAGTTCACCAGTGGTTCCTGTCGCCCTGACCATTCATTCTAGGAAAAAGATGATGATGATGCCCCTTATCTCAATAGAATCCAAAGCCATCAAAGCCACAACTTATAGAAAGTCCGTGCTATGTGATATTCCTAGACGCAACCTCTGAAGATGAATCCCTAAGTTCAGAAGAAATCACCACTCACACAGAAGCAAACAAAGCTATGATACCCTTCCAGCAATCTCAACAGACAAATGAGCCATCTATTTAGAAGGAGGACACTGGTTCTAGTGGAACATCAGATGATGACACTACTCCCTTAAAGGAGTCAGACCTCTATCTAGAAGCAATCCGTGGGACATTCATCCGCGAAGTGGAAGGTGAAAGGCAAGTGACGTTCTTGGATACTGATGGTACTGAACATCACCTGAAAGCAGGTCTCAATCTTCTAGAAGAAGAACTTAGTAGTCTTGCAAGACTTACTAAAGGAGAACTTAGATGTGTTTGCTTGGTCGTACAAAGACCTAAAGGGGATTGAACCTACAGTTTGTCAACACCACATCGATCTAGAGCCTAATGCCAAACTTGTGAGGTAGAGACAAGGGCGTATGAATCCTAATTATTCAGCTCTAGTAAAGGCTGAATTATTGAAGCTTCTTGAAGTCGAGTTCATTTATCCTGTGGCTAATAGTGAATGGGTTTTGCCCATTGTGGTTGTATCCAAGAAGAACGGGAAACTTCAAATATGTGTGGACTTTTGAAAGCTGAACTCAAAGACGAAGAAGGATCATTTTCCTATCCCTTTCATAGACCAACTGTTGGACACAGTGTGGCAGACCATGAGCTCTATTCCCTCTTGGATGGATTCAACGGATATAACCAAGTCCAAATTGCAGAAGAGGACCAATCCAAAAAAACCTTCACAATAGAATGGGGAACCTATGCCTATAGAGTGATGCTGTTTGGGCTCTATAATGCTCCTGCCACCTTCCAACGAATAATGATGGCTGCCTTCCAGAATCATCTGCATGATTTCATTGAGGTATATCTCGATGACTTGTGTGTCTATAGCTTAATCCGCGAGCATTGGGGACACCTAGAGCAATGTTTTGATAGATGCCGAGAGTATGGGATCGCTCTCAACCTCGACAAATGTGTCTTTGGCGTCTCGTCAGGAGTTCTTTTGGACCATATTGTCTCTGCACAAGGGATTGCAACAGATCCGGCGAAGATTGAGAAGTTTGCAGCCTTGACAGCACCAACAAACCTCAAGCAATTGAGAGGATTTCTTGGCCATGTGGGCTACTACACAAGATTTATTGCACATTTTACAACCAAGGCAGCCTCTCTGCATAAGCTCCTAAGGAAATATGTGAATTTCCTTTGGACTGATGATTGCAAAGAAGCCTTTAATGCCCTAAAACAGTGCCTCATTAGAGCACCCATCTTGTAGTCTCCTGATTGGACAAAGGAGTTCCATGTGCACACAGATGCATCACTTGAAGGGCTAGGTGTTGTCCTATGTCAAAAGGCCCCCTCTAAATTAGATCAACTAATCTATTATGCAAGTTGGAAAGTAACCAACCTCAAGTGGAACTACATAGTGACAGAGCTTGAGTGCTTAGCGATGGTGTTTGCACTGGAGAAGTTTTGACACTATCTATTGTCAACACATTTCAATTGCTACGTGGATCATGAAGCCCTATCCTTCCTGATGAACAAAGCAGATGTTAAAGGACGATTGATGAAATGATTGCTCCTGTTCCAGGAGTTCAATTTTAAAGTGGTCACTAAGCCTAGCCATTCCCATGTCCTAGCCGATCATTTGTCACGGATCCCTCAAACTGCAGAAGAGGAACATGATGATCCAAACCTTCCTGATGCTTCCTTGTTTCTAGTCGACATAGTTACTCCATGGTATGCAGACATAGCCAACCTCCTGGAAACTCAACAGTATCCTCATGGCATCTCAAGCTGTGAGAAGAAGAAGCTTCTATTAGAATTAGCCCCCTACACCTTGCTAGGTGGTGCACTGTACAAGAGAGGCAAAGATGAAGTGTTGCAAAGATGTGTTGCAGGAGACGAAATCGGCATAGTATTGAAAGCATGCCATGACGAACCATGTGGTGAATACTTTGTAGGAGAAGCAATAGCCAAGAAGGCTATGTTAGCGGGATTTAGTTGCCGACCCTCCATAAGGATGCCTATGACTATTGCAAGAGATGTGATACTTGTCAGCGAATGGGAAAACCCACCACTTTGTCAGCTAATGGGGCAACCTATTCTTCCCCTAAAGCCGTTCGAGAAGTGGGGGATTAATTTCTGGATCCCATTGATCCAGCCACCAGACGGAAGCGGAATATATACATCCTAGTATGTACGGATTATGTCACAAAGTGGTGTGAAGCTAAAGCACTGAAGCGGGATGATGGTAACAACATAGCCCTACTCGTGTACGAGAATATTATCACCCGTTTTGGCAGTCCCCTTGAGTTGATAAGTGAGAGAGGTACTCATTTCTTTAACAAAATCATGGAAGAGCTGATAGAGCTATATAAGATCCGTCATCGCAAGTCCACTCCTTACTACCCCAGAGCCAACGGCCAAGTTGAAGTCACCAACCGTATCCTCTACTTGATCTTGACAAAAGGATTGCCGCACATCGTCGTGATTGGGACGATCAACTTACAAAGGCCTTTCCAGCTAGTGTATGGTACAGAAGCTGTTTTCCTGGTTGAATTGCAATTGCCCTGTTTGCGAGTGGCTATCAAAGAAGCTTGGGAGATGATGAGTCACTGCAATGCCACCTCCTGCACTTGGAATGTTTAGACAAGATTTGGTGGATGGCCCTGTAGTGCATGGAAACCACTCAAGCACGATGTAAGGCCTATCATGATAGCTTCATCAAGCACAAGGAGTTCAATGAAGGTGATCTTGTCATGGCCTATGATTCACTATCTGGGAAGTTTCGTGGCAAGCTTCAACAACGTTGGATGGGTCCCTATAAGGTACTTGCTGTCAATCCTAATGGCTCTGTCCAAGTGCAGGCCGTTGATGCCTTTGATGATCCCTTTTTGATCAATGGCTATCGCTTGAAGAAGTACTTCCCTCCCTGGGGATCCTAACAATCACAGTCAATGCACCCTTTCCATTGTGGGTGTCACATTAAAGTCCTTGTGCTTCTGATAGCCCTTATGATCTTTCTCATGAGGCAGTCTCATTCTGCTAGCCCCTCCCAGACACTTTCCATTTTTACTTTGTTCACCTCTCGTCTGGTCCAGTAGTGGTAATGTGGATGGTCCTGCCATATGGTATTTCTACCATAATCTTTATTAAAATGAAAAAAATAAGAAAAAAGAAATAAAAAAAAACTGTTATGGGAGAAAAGGAAGCAATTCCCTGTTATAGCAGGTCTCGTTCCAAGAAAAGGTGGCAAACACCCTTGGGCGGGAAGCTGGCTGTGGAAAAGGTGGTAACACCCAGCAGTCTAGAAAGTTGATTCATCAGTTGACATCTCCAGGACCCATTTCCGAAGCCGCCTCCCTTGATATGCTACGTCTTGTGCCTCTTTGTAGAGCATTTGATAGTCTTCTAGTAGACGACATGTTCTATATTCGATACACAGTTCTGATCTGTTGACTACCTCCCTTGGTATGCCTCTTCATCAACAAACAAAGAGATCTTCATCACCAATCCCTTGAGTGATGCGAGCTTTCATCCTAACAAGATGGGGACGTGAGTATGGGATGCCCTCTGTATTTATCAAAAGAGTGTGAGATAGAGGGTGGGGTGAGTGACTAGTCTTTCCCTTCAAATCAAATGAGAGGTGAGATGTGTGAATGGAGTGTTTCACTCACGGGTTGGGCTTCTCAATGCACAATGCACGATCTGTTCCTGTGCATTACACCATAAGGCTCCCTGGCCTTCCTTCTTGCACTGCATGCCGACACATGGCAGGATGCACTGTTACACCATCAAATGCGCATAAGGCATACAACCTTTGCACAAGTGAATGTGAGGATTACATCAATGGGTTTCAGGAATGGGCTGCCCTGTGTATCTTTCAATAGATTGTGAGATATAGGGTGGACTAAGTGTGACTGGTGTTTCTCCTCAATCAATTCCAATACATGAGATTGAGGGACGTTATGACAATTGGAGTCATGTACATTTCCTTTTCCCTATGCACACACGGAATGGGTCTCTACTGCCATCAGAAGACATGTCACCCTATTCTGTACAATGCACTATAAGGCTCCCTGGCCTTCCTACTTGCACCTATGCCAGACAGGGTTTGATGCACTAATGCACCATCAACTGTGCACCCTGGCATACTCCCTCTACACCATTCCCCTTGTCAATTTCTAAACCGGGTGTGAGATCTGGGTTACCATCAATACTATCTCGAGTGATGTCAGTAATGGGGTGAGTGACTGTTTGTTCACTCCCATATGAGTGCTGCAAGCTGAGAGACTATCCTTCGTCCACAACACCTACCAGATGGGCTTTATCAATCAGCTACCTCCCTGGGTGCTGTTGCGTGGTCCCTACCGCATTGGATGTATGCTTTGAAGACACCTTGGTACCTCCTGCAGAGCCAACTACGACACATGACATGACATCAACCATCAACTGTAATCCTCGGCGAAACGAGCTAAGTTTTTCTAACCCTATCTTTATGATTGCAAGTGTATGTAATGTTTTAAGTGTGGGGATGTTAGAGTCCTGTCGGTTGGCAAGTCTTAGGTTGTCTTGATGCATTTTATTATGTTCGTTAAGGTTTGAAGTGTGGGGACGCGTCCCTGCGTCTATGATGTATGTCCCCTTGCATATACCTTAAGTTGATCATGCATGTATGCCATGAATTGTTTTTACCCTCATGGGGTCCCTTTCCCACCCACCCATCAAACTTTACCCCACCCTTGGGGCCGTTCCTTCACTATTTTCCTTTATCCCTTGTTTTACCGTTTTGCATGTGAATGCATTCTACGTTCATCGAAATCCAAATCCCACCTTACAGTCTTATGTGTCCCTTTTAACTACCCATTTTTCCTTTTTACCAACCCCTATTTCGACACACGGCTCTTGAGATATTAATTTTTGATGCATTTCACGTAAATTAGATGGTTTTTCATGTGAACGGGCCTTTATTGCTTCGTAACTGTGATTTAATATGGAAACCTTGACAACCACATTCCCCTTGCCATTTTTTGTTTTACTCCATGTCATTTTGATGCACGGATGGTCTGATATTAATTTTTGCGGGTTTTCGAGACCTTTTTGTGTGTAATTTTCACATTTTTTCCATGTGCACATGCCCTGTTTGCACCGGACTTCCAGTTTAATTTGACAACAGTGTCCATCCAACCTTTCCCCACCTTTTTCCTTTTTGCTCCCCCTATTCCGCTCGTCGATTTTTAGTTATTAAATTTTCAATGTGTTTTCGGGTGTATTTTTTGTGTTTTTTGCATGTGAACCCCTCCTAATTCTCTCGGAACTGTGTGTTGATGTGACAACCCTATGAATCCTTTTCCCCCGGACATTTTTTCTTTTTTCTGCCCTTCATTCCGCCAAATGGTTCTTTCCATACTAATTTCCAAGTCCATTTTCAGGTCTGAATTTTGGATTTTTCCCATGTGAATGCATTCTATCTCAGTCGAAATTGTGTTTTGACATGATAAGCTTGTTGGGCCCATTATTTTGCACATTTTTCCTTCTTCTTGCACTTCCTCCTCCCCCACCACCCCCTCCCAAGCCCCCCTTCCCCCACCCCTAACTAAGCCCCCTACTCCTACCCCCTCTTAAGCCCCTCTTTGCGCACAATAGAGCCTTTTTGTGGTTGCGGGTCTTCGTAGCGGCTGTTCCCCCGCTGTGGTACTATTGCACGGGCCTGTTTAGCAGCTGTTTCCATGCCATCAAACTTTTTACGTCTTCGTAGCGGCTATTCACACACAACTGTGCATGGTCATTGAGTCCATGGTCTTTGCGGGCGTTCACATGCGAGGATGCGCGTTGGACCCGTTCGTGGGCGTGCGAGTTGTTGTTGTTCACACGCGATTGTTCACCCGCGCGTCTGGGTATTCATTTTTAAAATCTCAAAAATAATTTTTAAATCATAATATCTATTTACAATAATAATACATTTTTTAAATTAAAAAACATTTAAAAAAGACATCAAAAGAAATTCCAAAAAATTACAAAAAATCACCGAATTTTTTTTCCACAGATTCAAAATTTTCCTTCATGAAAAATGCTATTAATTAATTATTGAAAGTTTTAAATTGCCTACAATTATTCACAAAATGGTGAAAATTGATAAAAATTCCTGAAAAATACCTAAAAATCAGAATTTTTTTCCATAAAATCAAATTCACTTTCTTTCCCATTTTGCACATTTTTTTGGAATGAAAAATTATTAAAATATTTTTTAAAAAATATTTTTTAAAAGAAAATCTTATGACAATGTAATTATCATATACTTATCCTTTGAAACTACCAAACATGATAAGAACGTTTCCATCACATTGAAACAGAATGGTTTTCAACCCTCATAATGGGACAAATTGGTTTCTTGGTTATTAATTAAAAAAAAAGGAAAACAAAAACAACACAAAAAATAAACAACACAAACCAAACCAACGAAACAAACAGAAACAAACCCTCATTTTCATTTACTGTTAAAAAAAAACAACACAAAATAAAAACAAGAAAACCGCACAAATCAAAATATCCCACTAAAATTCAAATCCACATCTTCTCCTTTATTTTGGTCATGTGTATCATTGTTTTTGTTTAGTCAAGGTGTTAGTCAGTTTTCATTTTTTTTCTATCCAATAGGATGACTATTGTTAGTCGACCTTTTGTCCATTTTTATGGATTTGTGTGGATTGCGCATTCCATTTTGGAGGACGTGGTTTCAGACCTTGCGTGCGTCCACCCACACATTGCCAGGTTTCTTTCTTTTTCCCTCTCTCACCTACACCATAACACACCATTAATTGTAAATAAGATCCATTGATCATTGCACACACCCAATTAACATAATGCACATCATAAAATTATAATTAAAACGAATCGGATGTTAATTATAAAAGGAACCTCACCGTTGCATGTGCACCTTTGCAACCTAACTCATGTAATTTGTAAATTAAACTCCATTCACAAGTGCGGGCTCCAACATTTCAACATAGACACAACAACTCAAAATGTGATGCAGTCTTAGCTATGGTGGCCTACTCTTTTTTGAGATGCAGCACGATTCGTAAAGCATTGTGATGAGTGCTAGAGGACCAAGGCCACACTTTGCAAGGACAAAATGGATTTGAGTTCGATCATTGCAAGGCAACCATTCAAGAAATGGGGAATCAACTTCATTGGGCCAATTGGTCCTGCATCACAATACTCACAAGTAAAATACATCATTGTTGCTACAGACTATCTCACGAAGTGGGCAAAAGCATGAGCTACATGAAAGAATGACTCTAGAACCACTGCCAAGTTTGGGAACAGGTGATCTCATGATTCAACTACCCCATTGAATGAGCACTATGCACCACACAGTAAGGTAGACACACCCCTAGGTAGCTGTAACGTGCCTGCTCCTCAAATTGCGGGACGCATCTTAGCAGTCCATCGAGAGATATATCTAGAAGATGCCGCCTAGCACTCCCAAGGAATGACACGGGATTTGCCAACTAGAGTCTCTCGAATCTGCCCCGAAATGGAACTTATCTGGTCGTTCCCACTAGGATTGACTTGAAGTCCGGGTTCCTTGTAATCGGGTCTTCCTAACAGCCTTCTAGCGTCGGTCTACAACTGCTCCCCTTTGCGCAGACACAACTGGGCCAAAGCAGACTCATACCGCACTTGGTTCAAAGAGAATGGGAAACGAGAGGAATGCATCACTCAACCTCTCTGCCCGTAGGGCATAGTCCCATTCCGGTCCCCTAAAACGGTATGAATCAAGGTTCTAACCAACATTGTCTAAGGTCATCGTCCGACCTTTCCTAACATTCCTTGTTAACATTTCCTTTGAGGAAAGCTCTCGGCTAATCGAGACCACCCTTTCGTAGGATAGAACCATTGGTCACATCCACCACGCTTCCCTCGGGGGTTGTTTTAGTTATCTAATTACCTACCACATTATGTTTGACACATAAAAGCAACTTCCTTAATTAACCCGTTAATCACAGGTTCCTTTACGTAATTTAGGGCACAGACGCAAAAACAAGATAAAACAAGATCAAACACTTAACTTATCTTGAGATTAATGTTTGTCTCCCACCCATACAAGAGAATTAAGTGTTCCTTTCTACCTTCGTAGAAAAATCCTTCCGTCTCCCGACAATAAAACCCGAAGGTTTATCCTACCAAGATTCTGCCTTGTAACTAGTATCAAGGCCTCGAGATCCCATCTCGAGTCATGTAGAACACTTGTGTAGGGCCCGGAGGCATTGGGATTTATGGCCAGAGCCCCCACTGGCACCCAAGCTTCCTCCTACGCCAAGTAATTTCCACGGAGAGACCTCTTGCAGCGGGTTCGGTCCACATTCCCGGTGCGGATTCACAACCCCCTTAGTTAGGGTTTGGTGGTTCGCGGGGGGTAGCTTGCACCATCCTTCCTTAATTATCCCTTTAGGAAATCAACCACAGCTGAAGGAACCAGCTTAAAACAATTACTAGGGAAAAAATCCATTTTGTTTCCATGGCAATCAGTCATCTCAGACCCGGCCATGAAATCATCAACCGCACCCCACTTGGGTTAACATCCAAAACCACATAACAAACAATTGATTGCACAACCTCTTGCCTCAAGGCATCGCAATCCCATTGCATGCACAACCAGAATTTAACTTGGATGTATCAAAACACTTTTACAACCTCTTTCAAACAACCAAGCATAACTTGGGTCAACAATCCATCTTTAACAAGATCAACCTTCATTAAAGCCATTTCAACATTTCAATCGCTCCAAGCAACATGCTTAGCATAAATCAACCACCCTAAAGTTCACTCTCCCCCTTGGGTTAGGGCTTCACAAGGTCGATTTAACAAGTTCCTTCTAGATCCTTTAAATGAACTAAGTGAGTTCATCTTGACCTTTATTAATCCTGGCTACCTATTTAGGGTAGAAGATCAACCCAATTCCTAGAGTAGCTATCTAATATCACAGGTCACCAAGTGCTAACCCACCAAGAGTACATTAACAAGATTCCAACCTGATTCGCCATAGGTTATCCAATCTTCATCTATCGGTTAGAGTTCGGACAACGATCTCTAAACGGAATCTCTTTTAGAACTACTACTCTAACAATGTTTATTGTGCAATCCCATTGTGTGTGCAAGTTAACATATATCGACATGTGCATGATCTAACTGTTACTTTAATGTATTCTATCATCCTTGTGCATGAAAACTGGTTTGCAATCTTAGGATGCTATTGCATTTTTTGATCAGGGAGTATTTTTATCTCTTTCGATGCGAGGCTCCAATCCTTTTCATGAAAATAATGCAAGATTCTAGCTCTTTCTAAATGCAAACTAAGGTAATCCATTCAGTGTATAATACAAAAATGTCTTCTACTATTAATCAGTAGAATGTTCTTCATGCAAGTGTTTGCGTTTTCCTTAATCAAATTTTCCTATCATTTCATTGACCATAAACATGAAATATCTTATGATTATTACAACTACCATAACTAGATTCATGCCTAGGTTCTTTACCTATCAAACCATGCAATATCAATTTTATTATGATCCCCTATCCTCATGAGATAAGCAAGACATCGAATCAACATATCATCCACATAGAATACCACAATTATATGGCTACCATCATGGGCCTTCTTTGTGTATAAACACAAATCCATATCATTGTGGATGTATTCTTATGAATGTATAAAAGTATCAAACTTGTGATACCATTCCCTAGGTACTTGCTTAAGGCCATAAAGATTCTTCCTCGACTTGGATACTAGGTGTTTCCTACATTTTTCTTCAAATCCCTTAGGCTACTCTGCATATAAATCCTATCATGCAAGTCCCCATGTAAGAAAGCCATATTTACATCCACTTGATAGAGGTCTGGATCTAACTATGCAACCAAAGCCAAAATAAAGACAGTGCCTGATTGTGGGGAGAAACTTTAGTGTTTACCCTTGGTAGTGTGTTTGCATGGATGGTGGCATCTTGACCCGAATCTCTCTCCATGGTTGTGGGATTCCCTTTCACTTGGGAAGATCTCTGCTTCGGGGCCATCCTCAATTATGAGACTCTATGAGTCATGGAGAGAAAGTCCGTAAGAACCTTGGCCAAGAGACAATGCACAAATAGGGAGCGCCTATTGGGAGCCATGTATCTCATACATGAACTTTGGTAGAGAGCTTTAATGGGATGCGTCTTCTTGTGCAGGGATTGCAGAACTCTAGCACTCCAATGCCACATGATCATATCCTGATGATGAAGATATACTCCCAAAGGCACAAAAAGGGAGCCCGTGCGTGAATTGGGCTTAGGGGGGGAAGGTTGGAAAAGTTCTAGAACCTTCTCCCTCTCCCTCTTCTTCTTCTTTTTTTCTCTCCTTCTCCTACTCTCTCTCTCCCTCTTCTTCTTCTTCTTGTCTTCTTCTTCTCCTACTATCTCTCCCTCTTCTTCTCCTTCTTCTTCTCCTCTCTCTCCCTCTTCTTCTCCTTCCTCTTCTCTTCTCTCTCCCTCTTCTCCTCCTTCTTCTTCTCCTTTCTCTCCCTCTTCTTCTCCTTCTTTGTCTTCTCTCTCTCCCTCTTCTTCTCCTTCTTCTTCTCTCCTCTCTCCTCTCTTCTCCCTCTCCTTCTCCTTCTCTCTCTTCTCTCTCTCCCTCTTCCTCTCCTTCTTCTCCTCCTCCTCTTCTCTCTTCTTCTTCTCTCTTCTCTCATTATTATTATTATTATTATTATTATTATTATTATTATTCTTCTTCTTCTTCTTCTTCTTCTTCTTCTTCTTCTTCTTCTTCTCCTTCTCTCCCTTTCCTCTTTTCTACTCATGGGGGGGGCGGGGGGGAACAGTTGACTGGAGATCAAGGATGAGGGGGGGGGGGGTTTCAGTCGGAGTGAGGAGGGAGGGGGTCTCAGTCGAAACGATTAGGGGGGGAAAGTTGTACCATATGGAGAGGGAGGAGATGGCACTCCCTGCCACCTAGGGGGGGCTGCATGCCCCCGTACTCTCACTACTCACTCACTCACTCACTCTCCCCGCCATGCACATGGCAGGGGGAAAGAGAGGGAGGGTAAAAAAATTTGAAAATTTTTCTTAGGGGGGGTTCTCATGGGGAGGGCACAGGGGCACGTGGATGTTACAGTAGCGCATCTTCTTTTCCTTTCAGGTGAAAACCAATGTTGCAACCCACCAACTTTGGAGGCCTCATCATCCATGCAATACACTCTCGGCCCCCACCACTTCAATTGGTTGATCCGTTCTTTCAAAGACCCATTCCCATGCAACCGCCTCGTCATCAACTTACACTACCTCTATTGCACATGTCACTATGAAGCCGATACAAAGTAGAGGAAGACCAATGAAGCCCCAGTCAAAAAGTGAATGGAAGAGCTCATTCTACCCAAGAGAGCACCAAATATTCTAGCAAGGTGCTCGAAAAGAACGTGGGATAAGTAAAAAATATCCTAGCGAGGTCCTCTCAAGGATGAGGAAGGTCCTATCAAGGATGAAGGGTGCTCTCTCAAAGATGAAGGAAATCACGGGATATTCTAGCAAAGCTCTCTCAAGGAGGAGGGAGAACCTTTGAGGACTCTCACAAGGAAAGTCTAGGCGCAATGTAATTCATTTTATAGGAATTGCAAGGTTTCCTCTTGTGCAAGTGGTAAAGTCTAAATAGACACAAGTGAAGGGATAAAATAACTTGCAGAGAAGAGGGAAAAGCTATGTTACGCTCGTGTTGTCGCAAACTCAAAGGGCAAGAGGGGGATCGGTCCAACACGATCTGCAATTTCAAAGGATTGATCCACCCACTATCATCGTCAAGGAGAGACCAACCCCCCAACACCATCTGCAATTTCAAGGGTTGATTCATTCAATACCATCCCCCACAAGGGCTTATATACAAACTCAAAAAAGCCTTCTGGCTATAACCATCCCTGAGGGATCAAGGAGAAGAAGCTCTCCATCATCTCCTCTCTTATTCTCTTCTCTTCTCTTCTCTTCTCTTCTCTTGTGTGATGCTTGTCAAGATTGTGGGAGAGAAGGAAGGAGTCTCACTTCTAGCTTTCTTGCTTGCACAATGGGGGAATATACACAAAGGTGGAGGCTGAAAACAGTTTTCCTCTTCTTAGTTGTGTAAGCCAAAAGAACTCTCATACAAAAGAAATAGAAGAACCCTATATATGGGTCTCAAATCAAACTCAACTAACTAAGGTGGCATACTAACTAAACCACGAACTAGAGTAGATAAGGATAGCTATCATCTAGCTATTATTCATGGGCAGTGTACCAACCACATCTGCAGCTAACAAGTCGGTGACATAAATGCACAATGGTCACCCTGGCATATCACGATTGGAGCTCGATATCTCAACACGCCCCCTCAAGCTCAATCCCAATTCCTGCACAGCAAGCAGGTCTCTGAACTTGCGCAGCTTCTCTGCGCCCAATGCCTTCGTAAATATGTCAGCTACCTGATCCTCTATCCTGACATAAACTAGATCAATAAGACCTAGTAAAACCCTCTCCCGCACATAGTGATAATGTACCTCAATGTGCTTTGTTCTAGCATGATAGACTGGGTTATTTGCCAAGTGTATACAACTCATGTTGTCACAATAAATGACAACTGGCCCATTTGTAGGCTGATGCATATCATAAAGTAGCTTATGCAACCAAGCTACCTCACATGCAGCCATTGCTGCGCCCCTGTACTCAGCCTCTGTGCTTGACAAGGCAACTGTAGGCTGTTTCTTGCTGCTCCAAGTGACTGCAGCACTCCCAAAAGAGAACACATATCCATTAGTAGATCGTCTATCAAAAATACTACCAGCCCAATCAGCATCAGTGTATCCATGCAACTGTATCTAAACCCCAGTCTCATAAAGTAGTCCATACTGTAATGTGGACTTCACATACCTGAGTATGCGTTTAGCCACATCCAAATGTGGTTTCCTTGGAGCCTACATAAACTGACTTACCAATCCAATAGCATAGCTCAAATTGGGCCTAGTAATAGTCATATAAATCAAACTTCCTACTATGCGTCTCTACATAGTAGGGTCTTCCAGAAGCTCACATGCATCTGCGCTCAGCTTCACATTCTGCTCCAAAGGAACTGAAATAGGCTTACAGCCTGTCATCCCATATTTGGACAGCATGTCTAATCCATACTGCCTTTGCAAGAGCCATATCCCACTTGGTGATCTTATCACCTCAATGCCCAAGAAATAACACAGCTCTCCCAAGTCCTTCATCTCAAACTTCTGCTTCAATAGCATTTTCACATGAAGGATATCTTTATCACTATCACCTGTGATAATCAAATCATCAACATAAATGACAAGCAGCATAATACCTTTCTCTGTTTTTCTCACATAAAGTGAGAAATCTGCCTTGGAAATCTGAAAGCAACCTGCAAACAAACTCAGGATGAACAGTATGCACATAACCTGGTGGCTGCTCCATATAGACCTCTTCTTGCAAATCACCATGCAAGAAGGCATTCTTTACATCCATCTGATGTAAAGACCATTCCTTTGATGCAGCCATAGCAATGACTGCTCTTACGGTTGCCATCCTTGCAACCGGACTAAATGTTTCTTCATAATCAATGCCATATGTTTGTGCATACCCCTTGACTACTAATCTTGCCTTGTATCTGTTCATAGAACCATATGCATTGTGCTTCACCTTATAAACCCACTTACAACCAATTGCATTCTTATCTTTAGGCAAAGGTACCAATTCCCATGTAGCATTTGCTTCCAAAGCATCCATTTCTTCATCCATGGCTTTCTCCCATTTTTCTTTTCCCATGGCTTGCTTAAAAGAAGTGGGTTCTGGTTCCTGTATCACTTTGACTATATAGGCATAGTGAATGGCTGTAAATCCATCATATTTTAGCCTATCCACATGATACCTAGCTGTGGTAGACTTGTGCAAAGTAGGTTCACTCCCAGGTGCATGGTCTTCCTTACTCCAGGTGTAACAATAGAAGGAATACCCAACTCATCATCAATGCTCTATTCTGAGCCACTGGATTCACCATCCACATAAGAGTGACCTGCATTCACATCAAACATGGGCCGATCTACCTTCTCTTTTCCTTTTCGTGATACCTGCATACCACTATCTGCATTGCTTTTAGAAGATTCTCCTGATCTCAATCTGCCTGTCGATGGCGAAGAATGTGAACCATTGCTAGAGGATACTTCAGGTCCACTAATATCTTGTGACTACTGTTGTGAATTCTGTGCAACATTACCATTTTGTGCATCTACATTATCAATCACATTTACTGGTTTATACCAGCTACTCATCTCATCAAAAACATCTCTGCTCACTGTAAACTTATGAGTAGAAGGGTTATAGCATCTATACCCTTTTTGCTACATGTTGAGAATCAGCAATCACACTCACTAAACAGCCTCTTTGTATGGAGCTTCAGGGTCAAGGATATGTAGGCTAACCTATCCCATATGCACAATGGTGCCTACTACAGTTTCCTACTTTCCTATAAAGCATTGTACTTGCTTCCTTTTCTTAATGCAATGATAGTACTCTTTTCTTTTCAGTGAAGTGTCAATGTCATTGTCCACATACACAAGATTGTGTTTATGAGTCCAAGTCTCAATCTTGGAACCTAATTCACTTGTGTAACAAACAATGTCTTTGTCTTCTCCATCATGAGTCCACACTTCTCCTTCCATCCACCATAAAATCACTGCCATGCTCTAGATCCCTCATTTCTCACATGGTATTAGAGCCCAGTCGGGCATGGCCAGCTCGGTTTAGCTCTCCTATACTCTCTCTCAGCTCATGTTAATATCTGGTCAGCTTAGTTCCATCTCATGACTTCATCTCCCAACTCTATCCTCACTGAAGCTTCCATGGCAGCCATAGCCAACATCACCCTGTCAGATTGAGCTGCTTATATCTCACTCCACAGGTCAAATCTCTTGGAGCTTCCTTCTGAAAAAGTATTCCCCAACTCACTAAGCTTCCCTGTATCACATCAATCCATGACATTTGGCTATCTGAAGCTCAGCATTGTGAAAATTCCCAGTCACTGCCATAGTCTTCAATTGTGACCTGCAGGACATACCCTCCATGGAGCCTTCATATCTCTCTCTGTAGAGCATATCTTCCTTCACTCAGGGCACTCCCTCCTGGCACAACAAACAACCACATTGGTGATCTATGGCCCTGGCATTGCACAAATTCGACGTCGCTGCCCCAAACTGCGCCGTGGCTGTTCGCGTCCTCTGCCTGCATCGTGATGTCCACGATCTGGACGATTTCCATAGGGCTTTGATAGCCCTTGACATAAGCTTCCTAGACATGTAAATTTTTTTGAAAATGATCAAGTATAGCTCCTGCAATCTGGGAAAAACCAGGGCCCTATCTCAAAAACCCTAATTCCACCATAGCCAAAATCTCTCAAGCTTTTTTTTCCTCAGTTTTTCTCACTCCTGACACTAAACCAAGCTAAAGTCCACTCTAATCCATTGACCCAGCATCAAATCAAGGAGGTGAAGGACCTGAGAATATTGAAGAACGACCGAACGATCCCGAACAAGAAGAATCAAGCTCAACATCAACATTGACATAGTGTGTTTTCACACGGTCACTAACTGTGTCTCTTGACACACTGCATTCTGCTCTTCTACTGATAAAATCTCAGAATTCTGGTGTTGGTTTGCTGCTGATCTTGAAACCTCAACATGGGAAAAAACTCTCCAAATGCTTGATTCAAAGGAGTCCGGTTCCACACCTGGCAAACCCGCATCAAGCTCATCTTGATGAAAAAGGGTCTCTGGGCCATCACAAATGGCAAAGAGAAGAAACCTCGGGATGCAGACCTTGCAACTACTTGGCAAAAGAATGATGACAGAGCCTAGGCCATTATCAAACTGGAGCTAGACGACAGTTATATCCACCATGTGGATAACTGTGAGACCTCACAGGATACATGGAAGAGACTTGACACCCTGTTCGGTGCACAATCTAAATCATCAAAGTATGGTCTCCTGATTGAGTTCTTCAGGCTTGAAATGAAGTCCAGCACATCACTTGCCACACATCTCAATTACATGGAAGGACTCCTAACCCAACTTGCAGGAATCAACATTAAAATGGATGAAGATGTTTGCATCGGTGTTCTACTTAAGAGTTTGCCTCCTGAATATAATAATATATCAACAACTTTAATCAACATGCCAAATCTTGAACTTGTTGATATCCAGGCATCACTGTTAGAAGAGGAAAAGAAGCTAAAAACTAAGGAAGAACCAAGTACCTCTAGAGATGAGCATGCATTATATGTTGGCAACAGGTACAAAGGCAAGAAGGATCAACTCTTCTGTGACTTCTGCAAAAGGACCGGACACACCGAGAAGTTCTGCCATGCAAGAAAGAGATCCCAAAAGGCCTATCTAGTCGTAGTCAAAGAAGAAGAAGAAAATAGAGCAAAGGAAGAAGAAGATGAAGATGAAGACCACCAGGATCGGAAGGACAAGACTCATCAGTCCTTCTACTCTCATAACTCTGATAGATTGTTTTAAAAGCCTTGTATTTCCTTGCCCTAATGCTTCCTGCCATAAGCTTTGTAAACTCCTTATGTAACTTGGCATTACAGTCCCTGTACACTTTGTGAGGCCCCTGTTACAGCCTCTGGATGTCCATCATGTTTTGGTGCCCACACTTAGCCTTTTCTGCAACAGCCTCTGGTGTCTACCATGTTTGTGGTGTGCCCACACTTTGCAGGTGGTTCTCATTATAGCCTCTACACACTTTGTGCCTTTGTAGTTGTGATTGAGGAGGGGTATTGAGAATCAGTAATCACACTCACTAAATAGCCTCTTTGTATGGAGCTTCAGGGTCAAGGATATGCAGGCTAATCTATCCCATATGCACAATGGTGCCTACTGCAGTTTCCTACTTTCCTATAAAGCATTGTACTTGCTTCCTTTTCTTAATGCAAAGATAGTACTCTTTTCTTTTCAGTGAAGTGTCAATGTCATTGTCCACATACACAAGATTGTGTTTATGAGTCCAAGTCTCAATCTTGGAACCTAATTCACTTGTGTAACAAACAGTGTCTTTGTCTTCTCCATCATGAGTCCACACTTCTCCTTCCATCCACCATAAATCACTGCCATGCTCTAGATCCCCCATTTCTCACACTACAGAGAGTAATCAATAAAGATGCACTTCTCACCTTTTGGATCCAACTTGGATCTCAACTCATCTGGCACATGAACATAGGCAATGCAACCAAAAATTTTCAAATGAGAAATATCTGGTTTCCTACCAGTATACATCTCCTCTGGAGTCATGCCATGTATTGCTGCAGTGGGAGTCCTGTTCATTATGTAGACTGCTGTAGCAACTGTCTCAGCCCAGTAAAAATCTGGCAGGTCTTTTTCATTGAGCATGGCACGAAATAACTCTCCAATATGCCTATTTTTTCTTTCTGCAATTCCATTTTGCTATGGGGTATGACTACATGAATATTGCTGCTTTATGCCATGCTCCTACAAGAACCTTGCAAACTCATTTGAGAGGTACTCTCCCCCTCCATCTGACCTTAGGCATTTTATTTGCAGGCCTGTTTCTTTTTCAACCATAGCTTTAAGAGTTTTGAAATGCCCAAAAACTTCACTTTTCTTTTTCATAAAATACACCCAAACTTTTGTGCTATAGTCATCAATAAAAGTGACGAAATAATGACAGCCTCCAATAGATGCAGCTTTAGTAGTCCACACATCAGAGTGGATTAATTCCAATGGCTTCTTACTCTCTTGAACATGTCTAGGAAATGGTTTCCTTGCCTGTTTTCCAAATTGTCAGGCTTCACATACCTTATGCATTTCTGCAACCTTGAATTTAGGCAATCCTGCAACAATATTTTGGGCTTGCATTGATTTAAGTCGCTATACATTAACATGATCAATGCATTTATGCTAGATATCAATATCTACAACTACACCGGTCCCATGTGCAAACATTGCTGCACTCAATTTAGGCACGTCTGCATCCAATGTAAACATTCTGCCCTTCTTCTTTCCTTTTGCTATCAAGCAACCTTTATTTTTCATATCCTCAACAAAGCATCCATGGGGATTAAATCTGACCTGCAAGCCCTGCTCAACCATTTGACCAACAGAAACCAGGTTCTTGGTGATATTCGGGACATGAAATACATCCGATAGGTATTTCTTTTTCCCATCCTGCATAGACAAAGGAAATTTTCCAATTTGCACAATAGGATGTGCAGTATCATCACCAGTCTCCACAAATCCTGGTGTTTCCATTTTCCTTGCATCCTACATCCATTGTGCATGACCTGTCATGTGGTTTGATGCACCTGAGTCAACATACCACACATCGTTGCTTTCTTCTGCACTTGTCACAGAATTGGTCATGTGCTGCACCATAAACAAATGCTCATTTCTGTCATCACCTTGTCTACTAGAAGATGCATAATTCCCTTGTTGCAATTTTCCATTCATGATGTCATTTTGCTTTTTATAGCAATCTTTAGCCATATGACCCATTTTACCATAGTAGTAGCATTCAACATTGTTGTTTGCATTTTGGCCTCTTTGCCATCCACCACGACCTCTTTGGCTCCCCCTGCCTCTAGAGTTACCACGTCCTCCTCCATAGGACTGGTTTTCTTGAGTTTGCTGCATATTCTGATTTCTACCACAGCCTCCAGATCGGCCTCCTCTACCTCTGCCTCTACCTCTTCCACCATTTGAGTAGAGACAGTTTCTTTTGAAGTTCCTCCTGAAGAAGATGCACCACCATTTCTCCGCTCCTCAGAAATTAGAACAATCAACTCCTCAAAATCAAGAAATCTTTCACGAACGGAAATGGATGTCTGGAACTATGCCTAATCCTTTCCTAGACCATTCAATGTCACAGAAACTAAATCATCATCTTCCACTGGCGACCCAATGGAAGCAAGTGCATCTGCAATCTTCTTCACCTTCATGTGGTAGTCATTGATGCTCATACTTTCTCTTTGCACATTGTGCAACTCTTGCTTGAGCTGCATTTTTCTGGCTTGCGTATGTGTGCTATACATTTTTGACAAAGTATCCCATGCCTCCTTTAGCGTACTTGCAACCTGAATATGCACAATCATAGAGTCTGAAATACTGATAGACAGCCAGTACATAACTTTTCTGGCTCTCTCATGCCATCCTTTAAATGCCTGCATTTGCTGTTGATTGGGAACATCAGGAAGAACTGGTTCTTCTTCATTTCATGCATCAAATTCCCAATATCCTTTTCCCATAAGGAAATTCGTCATTCTAAACTTCCATGCTTGGAAGTTATTCTTGTCAAGCTTTTCAGTGACAATCTGTGAAAGAGAATCAGGCGCCATTACAGAACACTGCAAAAAATTCTGTCACTGCAAAAAACATAGCTTCAGCCTCACAAGGGAAAATCTGCAAAACTGACGAAAGTGGTACTTGACCACATAGTCACTTCCTAGTGACGATTTTGCATCAACAGGCAACAAGGATGATTCTGTAACTCCCAATGTCTCTGCGCACATGCATACGATGCAATTTCTACAGTAACTTTTCACCGACCTGTAGAACAGTGGTCGCACAACATAAAATAGGGCCTTTTCCTGAGTGTGTCCGGAAAACTTCCGCCTCCAAAACACGCCCCGAATAAAAAAAATAGGGCAAGCAAGGGCTAAAGCCCTTTCCTACAGCATATACTGCCCTCTTGCTACACCTCAAAGGGCATCTCAATCTGAGACAATGCACTCTTGCACTTTCCGGCTATGCTACCTGCAGAGACTTGCTCCCAAACTCAAAAAATAAAAGCAACACTGGTTCTCTTACCAGAAAACCGCGAACTTGGTTTGCTTTCTTGAGCTCCTTACCACGAACCAGGCTCTGATACCATGTCAAGATTGTGGGAGAGAAGGAAGGAGTCTCACTTGTAGCTTTCTTGCTTGCACAATGGGGGAATACACACAAAGGTGGAGGCTGAAAACAGTTTTCCTCTTCTTAGTTGTGTAAGCCAAAAGAACTCTCATACAAAAGAAATAGAAGAACCCTATATATGGGTCTCAAACCAAACTCAACTAAATAAGGTGGCATACTAACTGAACCACGAACTAGAGTAGATAAGGATAGCTGTCATCTAGTTATTATTCATGGGCGGTGTACCAACCGCATCTGCAGCTAACAAGTCGGTGACATAAATGCACAATGGTCACCCTGGCATATCAGGAGTGGAGCTTGATATCTCAACAATGCTATGGAGAATGGAGCTTGAAGGTGGAAGATTGAGGTTACTTGAGTTCCCATCAAGAATCGTGGAGCTACCGGTGTGCCTGAGGGAGGAGGCAACTCGTTTGGGCATCAAGGTGAGCTCACTACACCCCAATAGGATTGAATGTACATCAGCTAGGTGAGAGATAGCCATAGGTATTCACTTGAAATGCTTGAACAATAAGCAATCAATGGGTCTTGGTGGTTGAGCCTACAGGAGGATCTTTTGAGAGAGAGGGGGGAGAGAGAGAGAGGGGGGATTTCATTTAATGATAGGTCATTAAGAGAAATAAAGATTTTGAAAATTGAAAGAGAGCAATCATAAACATGGGTGTGCCTTGAATAGGGTGAAAAGAGCTTATCAATTAATAATGAGCCATATAATGCAATTACATTACTATAATAATATCCTAGGTTTATCCATTAATATCAAATTACCCATCTTAGTCTAGTTACACACCACTAAGCTCACATACACCCAAGTTAAAAATTTGAAAGATTGTCCATCGAGATTGTTTATTCACCAAAATGCCCGACCAATGCGTCAAAGTGATTCGTATCTTAGTAGTTGAACCAATTTCCTTCTTCTATAATGGTGGAGGTCCAAATCTCACTAAGTCCAATGACTTTTATTGGAGTAGATATATAATGGTGTGCGCTTGGGTGTGGATGATATACACTAACTAGGTAGGGGATATTGCTTGCCTAAACATGTCCACAGCCCATTAAATGTGGTACCAATTGAGAATTTTCATTTTTTGATGCACCCCTTCATTTTTTGTGGTGGATGTGGGTTCCTCCTAGTGTGTAACTGGCCTTAGTTACGTAACCATATGAGCATATTGTGTATATATGAGTTCTCTATATAGAATCCTTAGCTTCTCTCTACTTATGACAAATTCTCTTCATATGTAATTGAATTCAGGTTAGCTTTAGTTATCTCACAAGGTTGATTGTACAAATAGCTATTGAATTTTTTATTCAGGCTTAAAAGGTTGAGTGTATATAGAGATTTCCTATTTTCCACATCTATAAATTGTTTGTGCATGTGGGCATGGAAATAACTCTCAAAAATCATGTGATAGTTGAAACACCATGTTCCAAATACACAAGGGCATTCCCCTTTTTCTTTCTTAGTTGAAGAGTGGTCAAAGAACCAAAAAGAAAGAAGAAATACACACAATATGGAACCAACCTTGGAATAGGTCAATATTTACATCAACATGTTCTATCTTTATCTCCTCTAGGCTCATGTTGGTCTAAAATCTATCATATCTTATTTTCCATTGGATACCTCTAATGTTCCAAGAAACAAAAATAGCTTTCCTTGACACCTATGCCATCTTATGCATCTTAATCAAGGATGAACTTACCATCATAAAACTCATCCAAAGCTACATAGTGTTTTTCTCAAGAAGAAGCTTGCAAGCATGCTTCTTAAGATATAATTTTTTCTTTGATTGAGCATTTTTCAATGGAGGTTCATTCTCGTCCAAGATTTCTTGGATTGGATGATGGTCTCAAACATGATCCCTTTTGGATCGAGGATTTTTAGAAAGCTCATGCACATTCACCTCACATTTTTCCATCTTTAGCAGACGCTTGAGTTGACACCTTATTCATTTTAATACCCTACTTCTACTTGCACTAATATTATGCTTAGATTGTGTCCTAGAATAGGTTTCTTAGAAGTATAATATTTTTACTTACAAGGCTCCCATTTCTCATCCACCATCACAATCCTATTCAAACAGTTGTGGGCATACTAGCTAGTGCATTAAGAGATGTAGCAAGATTCTAGACATGGTGAAAATTTGACCTCTGTGACCAACAGATGCCATCCATATAAAAAATTTTCAAGAATTCAAGGGGATCCTAGCTCCTATCATAAAGTATGTAGGCCTTCTTCCCTAACCTCACACAATACCTTGGGACTTAGAGACACATATAATGCCTTTTCAAGCACATTAGCCAAGGGGCCAACCTCACTATTCATCCTATCCAACTATTGTAGAAGTTTAGTAGAAGGGTAGTAAACCATTTGAGGGATAGCATATAGTAAGCTAAATTTGAAGGATCCAACCCCTCTCTATAGAGAGGTAACAAAAGGGAAGAAATAACCCCCTTCTAGTAAACACATAAAATTGTGTTAGCTTTACGTGTCTTTACAATTCATCTTTCAAGCTCATAATCCCCAAGAACTCGACCTACTAAATAGGAGAAAAAGGTAGTCAAACCACCTTGCATGGTGTGTTTGATAGCTTGTCCACCTTGCATGTGGAAAGAAGGGAGGTTACATGGGGAATACAAAGCAATTGGAGGAAATTAGTAATAGTTCTAGTTAGCTATCACTCTTCTGTGCTTGTCTATTGAGCTATTTTGCATGCCATTTTCAAAATTGTAATAGAATTGTAAGGAGAGAAAACATGTACTCTTTTGAAGTCCTTGTCTTTAACAAATAAGTAATAACAACATTACTAATGAGCACTAACCCAGTTTCTATAGTTCAAATATCCTTCCATGGGTATACTTTGTAGCATTCATATCTTCCATATTAAACTAGAAACTTGATCTTGTCGAGGTTAATCTATTGAGTAATAACTCTAGAAGATATAAAGGTATCCATGCCCTATACAAGGCATTTACTTACACATAACTGCTCCATTTCTAGGGTGGCTTGCATAGAATTGTAATAGCCCTCAATTAAAACTATAAAAATCCAAGTCAATTTTATAAATTAACGATACCCTTGTATTAAAAAATCTACTTATGAAATATAAAAACCTCTTTTGTGAATAAATTTGTGCCTTTTAAAATATTTCCTTCTGTGAATATAAATCTGTAAGGTTATCTTTTTTTATGTTCCCCTTTTTTGAACTCACATGATATACATTTTTACACATAGTGATCTCCGCGGGTCAAGAACCATGTTAATGAATCATTCTCCATGCAGATTCATATGAGTGGATGCCCTAGAGTAATTGTACTAATACATCATCTGACTTGTTTTCTTTAGTAGCATGGTTACAAGCATATGCCATAGCAAATAACATGTCATCAATAGCAACATTTGTTGATAAATATATAATCACATCCATATGTGTCTCTTGTATGGAACAGCTAGGCAAGGAACATGCAACTCAATGTAGGAAGAGTTGCCTTTATCCCATAGACATAGTCGAGAAAAGTGGTACCATCTTACAACTATAAAATAGTGTATTTGACAATCATTTGAATGCAATGCTATTGCACATTGTACTTTCATCTTGTCTATCTCGAGTCAAGATTGTGTTTATGAGTCCAAGCTAATCTATCTTGGAACCTAATTCACTTGAGTAACATTTAGTGTGTCTAGTCTCAATCTGGTGCATAGATCGGATGCCATAAGCGCGCGTAGTAAGCGTCGGAAGGTCCCTAAGAACAAAAGAACTCTACTTTTTGCACAAAACTCAAGGTAGAAAGCATGCACGACATGAACAAGAGACCAATTGGGTGCAATCTCCCCCCATGCCTTGTGTGAGCGCTCCACAAAGCATGTATTTTATGTATTAATCATCTTCAAGCTCAAATAATAGCCCAAATTACAAAATAGCACGCTTTTGGCTTTTGAGTTTGCTTTAGTGCTAAATAGAAATAAAGCTAATGGGCAGGCACCCAAGAAGTCAGGCATACCCAATACAATGTCCAAATACAAATATCATAATCGTGCGCCCATGCGCATACAAAAATAATAAATAAATATCCAATGCCTTAATAAATAGGCGCGACAAAATATAGGCGCCATGCCTAAGGTATGTGCCCATAAAAATATAGATGAAAACTCGAATACACGCTATCCTCCAATGCTTTCCTCCGCCACTGCTGCTATTTCTACACATCAACTGAAGCATTCACAATCGTTAGTAAAATAATACAATTAAACCGACAAAAGTGAATACCTAGCAGTCTTCAGCTACATAAATAAATCAATTGGTTAGAAATCAATCCTAACCTTAATTTATCACGAGTGCGCACTCTAAACTCATAAACGTTTATTAATTTAATATGTATTTTGCGGAATCACCCGCTATGGAATCACCCATGTACACACTAAATTAACGAATCTCCCGAAAAGGATAGGCATCCCCATCGACTTCTCGCACAAAGAATCCACTTTGTGTATGAGCCCCGGTAAACAAAAATTTACGAAATCCATCGTAAAACCTCACGGAATCCACCGTGGCACGGAATCCACCGTGAAATATGCCTCTTGGCATCATACCCCCGGGGTGGGATAGCAATTGTCCTCAATTGCTATTAGCTCAATGTGGAGCTAACAGAGTGGGGAAAGCATTTAAGTCTTTAGCGTGCATCCATTGGGCCTCTTCAACAGGATGGTTTTTAAACTTGACCAAATATCTGTTCAAAGAGTAGAGAGAGAGAAAGGGAAAGACTCCATATCCATGAGCCTTCAGGCTCTCAAGCTCATTCCTTCATTTCCACACACTAAATTGAAAAGCACACACACTACAAGATAACGTGACCTAGTGTAAATGTAGACTATACTGACAAACTCTAGTCAGGTCACTGACTGACTACTAACCCGACTTATTTAATGTAGTCACATGTAGACAGCTGTACACACTAGCTGTCATAGATGTCGGTCATAGATGAAGACACACTGATGGTGAGCTTGATTTCTAACACTCCCCCTCAAGCTCAAAAACAAAACTCAAATCATCTACATCACTCCAAGTAGCTGTCTAAAGTGAATGAACTTATCTTTACCAAGTGATTTGGTGAAGATGTCTGCTACCTGGTCTTCAGTCTTCACATGCTCCAAGTCAATCTGATCTGCTAAAACCATTTCCCTGATGAAATGGTAGTGAACCTCAATGTGTTTTGATCTTGCATGATAAACAGGATTGCTTGCTAACATAACACTGCTCAAATTGTCATAGTACAGCTTGACTTTGCTGTCCAAGTGTACTCCCAAGTCATTCAGTAACTTCTGTAACCACTTAGCTTCACAGGCCGCTAAGGCTGCACCGCGATACTCTGCTTCCGTACTGGACAATGCAACTGTAGGTTGTTTCTTACTCTGCCAACTAATCATGCTACTACCCAATCCAAATGCATAGCCACTGGTTGACCTCCTGTCATATGTGCAACCAGCCCAGTCAGCATCAGTGTACCCCATCAAGTCAAGGGTTTTCCCATATGCATAAAACAGCCCATGATCTGTGGTACTCTTTACATATCTCAGAATTCTTCTAACTGCATCCAAGTGTGGTTTGTGAGGCTTCTGCATGAACTGACTGATCAGCTCCACAGCATAACTCAAGTCAGGTCTAGTGATTGTGAGATAGATCAAGCTGCCTACCATCTGTCTGTACATAGTAACATTCTCAATCTCTGTCCCAACATCAATCTACAGCTTGACATTCTGCTCCAAAGGCATATCCATAGGCTTGCAATCAGCCATACCATATTTGTGTAACATGTCATGAGCATACTACTTCTGTAGCAGCCATATGCCTCGAGGTGTAGAGACAACCTCAATCCCCAAAAAATATTTCAACTCTCCAAGGTCCTTGACCTTAAATTCAGTCTGTAAACATGTCTTTATTTCAACAATCCCATTTTCATCATCTCCTGTAATGATTAAGTCATCAACATAGACAACTAGGAAAACATAGCCATTATCTGTCTTTTTCACAAACAGACTATGATCATCATCTCCCAATCGGAAACCATGTTGCTGTAAATAACTGCTGATGTGAGCATTCCATGCTCTGGGTGTCTGTTTCAACCCATATAATGCCTTTTTCAGCCGACATACATGTGCTGGAAATTCTGGATGTACATAGCCTTCAGGCTGTTCCATGTAAACCTCTTCCTGTAATTCTCCATTGAGAAATGCATTCTTTACATCCATCTGCCATAGTTTCTAGCCTCTAGCTGCTGCCAAAGCAATCACAGTTCTAACTGTAGCCATCTTTGCTACAGGGCTGAAAGTCTCCTCATAATCAAGACCATACTGCTACGCATACCCTTTTGCAACCAGCCTGGCCTTATATCTTTCCAATGATCCATCTGATTTACATTTTACATTATACACCCACTTGCATCCAATAGGTGTTTTGCCCTCAGGCAACTGTACCAAATCCCATGTACAATTTTTAGCCAAACCTGAATATTCCTCATCCATAGCAGCACGCCAATTCTCATCTGAAACTGCCTCATCAAACTTACTTGGTTATCTAAAACCTGTTACTTTTGTCATATAAGCATAATGACGGGCTGAATATCCAGTGTAAGTATACCTATCAACAGGTCGTCTGACCCTCTCTGATCTCCTAAGCTATGGCTCACTGTGAGCTTGCCTCTCATGAGGTGGCACATAATGGCTCTGTCTAGCACCTGGCGTCATAACAGACGGAATCCCCAATTCACTATCTAAGCTGTCACTGCTAGATGAATCATAACCTGCAGTGAGTGGACCTGTTACATCTTCAAAAACCTTTTCTTTTCCCTTATCTGTTCTCCCCCTCACTGACATATCCGTGTCAGTGGATGCAGTAGTGCGACTCCATAATTGACCTGTCCAAGGACTCACTGTAGATGATACATCACCTGTCTGACCAGTCATGGAAGTACTCTCTGCAGGAGTATTTTCAGTATGACTCATACTGGGTGAGCCATCAGTAGTAGGCACTACAACAGGATTCCCATACCAAGATGCTAACTCATCAAATACCACATCTTTGCTTATGAGTGTCTCATGCGTAGAAGGTACATAACACTTATAAGCTTTCCGTTCCTGTGCATATCCAATAAACACACTTTTCACTGCCTTAGGATCCAATTTCTTCCTCTTCTCATCCGGTATATGCACATATGCAATGCTGTCAAATACCTTCAAGTGTGAAATATCAGGTTTATGACCATACAGCCATTCATACGGAGTGACATCATGAATCACTACTGTAGGGGTTCGATTTAGCACATATACAGCAGTCACCACTGCTTCAACCCAATAACCATTTGGCAGACATTTTTCATTTAGCATAGCTCTAGCTGACTCCATCAAAACCCTATTTTTCCTCTCTGCAACACCGTTTTGCTGCGGTGTATAACTGTATGTGAGCTGTCTTCTGATCCCATGTTTAGCAAGATACCTGTCAAAGTAGTTTGAGACATATTCACCTCCTCCATCTGATCTCAAACATGATATGTAACAGCCCGATTCATTTTCAGCATGTTTCTTGAAGTCTTTGAATGCATCAAACATATCATCCTTATGTTTCAAGATATAAAGCCAAGTGTACCTGCTGAAATCATCAATAAATGAGACATAATATCGTGCACCGTCAAAGGAAGCATTATGTGAAGGACCCTAGACATCAGAGTGTACCAACTGTAAAGGCCTAGTGCTGTTTTTTACATGTCTCATGAAAGGAAACCATGCCTGCTTCCCAAACTGACATGCAGGGCATACATGACCAAAATCATTATACTTGAATTTAGGTAATCCAAGTACTACTTCTTTCTGCTGCATAGATTTCAGCTTTTGTACATTGACATGTCCGATTCTCTTGTGCCAGATCTCTACATCTCTGATGGCACTCTCATCATGAGCAAACATAGCTGCTTTAAGTTCAGGAATGGTCGCTTCCAAAGTAAACATCCTGCCATCCCTTCTGCCCTTGGCAATTAGCTTGCAACCATTTCCATACTCCTCAATGAAACATCCATCCTTGTTAAACCTCACTTGCAGTTTCTGTTCTGCCATTTGATCCACAGACAACAAATTCTTTGTTATGGTCGGTACATGTAAGACATCATGCAGGCCTTTCTTCTTGCCATCAGGCATCATCAATGGAACAATCCCTTTATGCTTTATGTCATGTTGGGTATCATCCCCAATACATACATGACCATGTGTACCTGCAACCATCTCATCAAACCACTCTCCATGCGGGGTCATGTAGTTTGACGCTCCAGAGTCAATGTACCATCTGTCATCTCTATCATGTCTCGATGCATTTTTAGATACATGCTGCATGGCAAAGAGTCTATCAACTGACTCATCATGAGCACCACTAGAAGATGCATAGTGCCCATGCTGTCTGCCCTTTGCCTTCATATCTCCTTGCTTATTGTAACAATCCTTTGCAATATGCCCATACCGGCCAGAATAATGGCAGTCCTTGTCCTTGTTGGACTGATCAGTAGACTGCCAAGATCTAGATCCACCTCCTCTTCCTCGAGGTGATCTCCCCCTGCCTCTAAACCCACCAGATCCATGCTGGCCTTGTGTATTTGCACCATGCCAATTACTCTGCTGCTGCTGCTGTCCATAAGTATTACGAGTGTCACCACGACCTCGAAATGAACCATGACCTCTAGATCCTCTGCCATGCTGGCTAGAGTACAACACAATGTCTCTACTCTGAGATGCACTAGAACCTGTATTCAAACCAAGTTTGACTTCCTCATGCAGCAACAAAGCAACTAGCTCTTCCCAGCTAGGGGGCTCTTCTCTGACAGAAATGGAAGTGTCAAAAGCTTTGTAGTCTTTGCCTAAGCCATTCAAAGCAACAACAATCATATCATCTTCTGATACACTTGATCCAATAGTAGCAAGTTGATCAGCTATGGTCTTAATCTCCGTGGTATACGTCTGGATGCTCTTGCCATTCCTAGACATGTTGTTGAACTACTGTTTCAACTGGATCTTTCTTGCATGTGTCATGGTTCCATAATTTTTCATCAGTATGTCCCAAGCATCCTTCGGAGTCTCACATCCAGTGATTTGAATTACCATAGCATCAGATATACATAAGGAAAACCAATGCAGCACCTTGCATGCTCTTTCATTCCATAGCCTGTAGGCTCTTTTCTGTTCATTTGTTGGATTGTGTGCAGGCAACTCAGGAGCAACTTCATCTCCTGTACATAAATCCCAATAACCTCTGCCAACCAGAAAGTTTTTCATTTTGAATTTCCATAATGTAAAGTTCTTATTATCCAACTTCTCTCCAACTATCTGAGTGATATTTTAGTCCCATGTGCATTAGCCATGATGCAATAGACTCTGTCTATCAAGTGCCTGACTCCTTGCAGTCCAATAAGTATGACTGACTAAGTTCAGTCCGTAATAGTTTATGACCGTTTTCTGCACTAAATTGCAGAAAAAAACCAGGGTATTTCAGCCCACTGACACCCCAAAACAACCCTCAAACAAGTGGTCTCAACTGTAGATATAACTGTCAATACATAAGCTATGTGTTTGCTTCAGCTTAAGCTTATGTAACCTCACTGCCAGGGTACATATATGTAGTCTGAAAACTGTAAACTGTGAGTAACCAGCAGCAATTTCAAGTCCAAAACTGAGTGTATCAACAAATTCAGTTTCAGGTTGCAGTCAACTAGAATTCAGCATACCAAGCTTCAAGCAGCTCCAAAATGTCTTTTGACCATGTCATACATTTACTTTGTAGTGACAAGTTCAATACATGAGCATTTGAGTAGGCATAGACAACATGTCTTCATTGACCAATGGCACAAACCTCATGAGCTGTTTGTAATTAACCAGGACAGTGTAACTGCATTTACTTCAGCTTCAAAATTCAGTTTTCAATGATGCTCATTGCTTGCTTCAATTCTCCATGCATTCAGCATGTATAGGCCAGTTCATATAGATGATGGAACCCCCAAGATGAGCTGTATTGCTTCAATAATGCACAGCACTTGTCATTGACTGTGTATGACAGTTTTTGGCCTGTCATTGATTTTCAGATCTGAGTATTCTGTCATTGACTGTGTATGATAGTTTTCAGCTTGTCATTGATTTTCAGATCTGAGTATTCTATCATTGACTGTGTATGACAGTTTTCAGCCTGTCATTGATTTTCAGATCTGAGTATTCTGTCATTGACTGTGTATGACAGTTTTCAGCCTGTCATTGATTTTCAGATCTGAGTATTCTGAGCAAGAGATCTCAGCTCCAAGACATTTGATCCAATGTATACATGCTTTGACACATTCTTGTGCTCCAGCGATGCTTTCTGAGTGTAGTACAAGGCTCCTGTGTGTCAGCAATGACTGAATGCATGATGTCCATTCATGTTTACAGCAGTTCAGAAATGATTACATGTCTGTGTCTGTCACTCCAACTCATAACAGAGCTCCCACACAAGCATTTACTCCTTGCACACTTCAAATACCTTCAATAGTGAGCATACATGCTCTATGAACCTTATCCAGGTGCCTCACTGAAGATTGACAAGTTGCTGTCCACTCAGATCAGCAGGCGCAGATTTTCAGATACAGGTTGTTGTCCATTCAGATCAGCAGGCGCAGATTTTCAGATACAGGTTGCTGTCCATTCAGATTAGCAGGCGCAGATTTTCAAATACAGGTTGCTGATTTTCAGGAGGCAGTCCACGATTTTCAGAAGGCAGTCCACGTTGATTCCTTCCTTTGACTATGGCTTCATTTGCAAGTGTCCAGCTTCTTCCTCATTCCTTACTTCCATCTCCTTTGCACTGCAAGTTGTCATGCCCATTCTCCCACAGCCTCATGGATGAGGCTCTGATACCATGTTCAAAGAGTAGAGAGAGAGAAAGGGAAAGACTCCATATCCATGAGCCTTCAGGCTCTCAAGCTCATTCCTTCATTTCCACACAATAAACTGAAAAGCACACACACTACAAGATAAAGTGACCTAGTGTAAACGTAGACTAGACCGACTAACTCTAGTCAGGTCACTGACTGACTACTAACCCGACTTATTTAATGTAGTCACATGTAGACAGCTGTACACACTACTTGTCATAGATGTCGGTCATAGATGAAGACACACTAACGGTGAGCTTGATTTCTAACAATATCTAGAATATCTACGGCCAGTTCTAGTAGTCATAAAGTCAGTATCTATAATAGCTTCAAGCTCAAGGATTTCAGTCTCTTCATCTAACAAAGATGGGTTTTCATAGACAGGGCGTACATGTAATTGGCCTCTAAAGGGCCGTAATAAACTAATATGAAAGGTGTTGTGAATTTTCCAATGGGGTGGTAATTCTAACTTAAATACATTATCATTAATTTTGTGAATGATCTTAAATGGTCCATAGAATCTAGGTGCTAATTTCACAACTGGGTGTTTATCTACACTTTGTAATCTACGTTTTTCTATTCTTAACCAAACATAGTCATCAACGTTGAAATTCATGGCATGTCTTTTCTTATTTGCTTGCTTTGTATATGATTGCTGGGCTTTGGCAATCATATCTTTAACCTCATCAAAAATAATAGCGTGCATGTTAGCAATATCATCAACACTCTGAATTCTATTTGATAAAGATGCAACATGTGTAGGCAATCTATAACCATAAATCACTTCAAATGGTGCTTTCTTTGTAGCGGTGTGTGGAGTATTGTTATATGCAAACTGAAGTAAATGTAGATGTGTATCCCATGTATGTGGTTTAGAAATAGTGTAAGCACGTAAAAGATCTAAGATAGTACTGTTAGTAGCTTCTGTTTGACCATTTGTTTCATGATGAAATACAGATGAAAAATCAATATTTGTTCCTAAGTTAGCAAACAAAGTAATCCAAAAATTATTACAAAATCTAGAATCACGATTAGAAATAATAACTTTTGGTAAACCATGATTAGTAAAAACAGTTTTAAAAAACAATTGTGCTGCCTGAGATGCTATTAAAGTTTTCTTGCATGGAATGAAATATGCTTGTTTACTAAACCTGTCTACAACAATCCAAATCATATCATGGTTAGCTTTAGTGTTAGGTAAACCAGTAATAAAATCCATAGAAATCTGTTCCCATGGTCTTGATGGAATAGATAAAGGCATAAGTAAACCATACTGTTTACCATGATGTCTCTTAACTCTTTGACAAACTAAACATTCAGAAACAAAGTTAGATACATCAGTGTCCATATGTGGCCAATAAAAATATTCAGTCAATGTACGTAAAGTAGATATGATACCTCTATGACCTTGATATGGAGGACAATGAATCTCATTCAAAACAAAAGATCTAAATGGAATTGTAACACATAAACTCTTTTCATAAAACATGAATCCATCATTGTAAGACAGTGAATCAATAGGAATCCAGTTATTTCCAACTAATTTATTCCAATCAGCTTGAAAAGTAATGTCCTGATAATAAGTATCTTTCATAGGAATAAGAGAATCAAATGATATGACAGAAATATTATGTATGGTCGGTCTTCTACTTAAAGCATCAACTACTACATTCTCTTTTCCTGGTTGATATTGGATAAGGGGATGAAAACTCTGAGTGAAAGCTGCCCATTTGATATGCCAGCGGTCAGATCTTTGGGGTTGACTAAGGAGATGTCTAATGCTTTGTTGGTCAGTCTGAATCATAAACTCAAAACCCATTAAGTAATGTTTCCATTGTCTTAAAGCTTGTACTACAGCTAACAATTCTTTATCATATGTAGAATATTTAAGTTCAGATGGTTTTAGTTTACAACTAGAGTAGGCTATGGGATGATTATCTTGCATAAGTATAGCTCCTATTCCAGATCCGCTAGCATCAGTAACTACTAAAAAGAATGATCTATTGAAATCAGGTAGTTGTAATACAGGAGCATGGGTTAATGCATGTTTCAATAAATCAAAAGATTTTTGTTGATTATCAGACCAATGATAAACAATACCTTTCTTTAAAAGTTTAGTCAAAGGCAAAGCAAGTAATGAAAAGTTTCGCACAAACTTCCTGTAAAAACTAGCAAGACCTAGAAAAGAAAGTAACTCATGCACATTTTTGGGTATGGGCCAATTCAATCTCGCTTCTATCTTCTTAAGGTCAACCTTAATATCTTCTGATGACACAATATGACCTAGATATTCAATTTCTAACTGAAAGAATTCACTCTTTTCTGGATTAGCATACAATTGATTATCTTTCAACAACTTGAAAACTAAAGACAGATGTTCATAATGCTCTTTTTCATTTTTATTGAATACTAAGATATCATCAAAGAATACTATAACACAATGCTGATATTTCAAAAATATGCGATTCATCATTCGACTAAATGTAGTAGGTGCATTAGTCAATCCAAAAGGCATCACTAGAAATTTATAATGTCCAAATTGTGTTCTAAATGCAGTTTTGAATATATCTGATTTATCTAATCTCACTTGATGATAAGCAGATTTAAGATCTATCTTATTGAATATGGCAGCACCTTGTAGTTTATCCATAAGATCATCTACCCTAGGAATCAGATATCTATTCTTAATAGTAATTTTATTTAGGGCACGATAATCTATACACATGCGATAAGTATTATTCTTCTTCTTTACCAATAAAATAGGTGCGCCAAATGGAGAACTACTAGGTCTAATTAATCCTCTGTTTAATAATTCTTCTATTGGATTCTGAATTTCTTTCTGTTCAATCTGGTTATGCCTATATGGTGCTTTACATGGTGGTTGTGTACTAGGAATTATATCGATTTTGTGATCTTCAGGACGTGAAGGTGGTAGTCCAGGTGGTAAATCGTCAGCAAAGCAATCTTTAAATTGTGCAAGGAATTGTTTATTCCTAGGGTGCATATATTTTTCTTTAGCTTGAAGTTCATTCACCCAAATTAAATAAGATTTACTACTTTTACGTAATGCATGTTTAGCTTGAGTATGAGTAAGCAGTGGAAAATTATTAGATGCGTGCATACCATGCAATGTAATTTGTTTTCCTTGAAAATGAATTTTAATTGAATGCTTGGAATAATCTATGTCAGGATTATGCTGATGATGCCAAGGCATACCTAGGATAATATCACTGGATTGTAAAGGTATAACTAGGAAATTCCTTCGTTTAGTGTATTCACCAATTGTAATTTCTAAATCATGCACCTCTTGTGTTCCATTATATCTTGTGCCTAAGAATGTTGCTTTAATGCGATAATGCATAGGAACAGTTTGTAAATTCAATTCTTTCTCTACCTTTGCAGAAATAAAATCATGTGTACTACCATCATCATGCAAAATAATCTTTTCTTTTCCATGCACTAAACATTTCATTGTCAACAAAGAATGTGGAGTTGGCATACCTAGTAAAATATCCAAAGGAGTAGCAATGTCGTCCTCATCTTCCGTAAATTCAGGCATTTCGTCATGTTCTTCATTTTCCATTGCTCCAAGATAATTGATATGGACAGGTGGCTTCTTCGATTGGCAATTGGCTGCTAGATGTCCAGGTTGATGGCATTTGTAACACACTATAGGTTTGGCTTTAGATACATTGTTGGCAATGGCAGGAAGTCTAGGAATATTAGGATTTGGTTGTGAGGATGGCTTAGGGTTTGGATTGGTACTTGATGGCAAAGCATGTGGTTTTTCCAAGGCTTACGGAAAGATGATGAAGGAAAACGACTTTGATTGAATCTTCTAAAATTTGAATTGAATTGCTTGGAACCATAGTTACCATTTGCTTGAAATTGTTGTGGATGCTTGTCTCTTCCTCGAATCTTGTCTTCAGTGTCATGAGTTAAAGAAATTGCATCTTCAAGGGTTGTAGGCTTGAACATATTGACTTCAGCGTAGTAATGTCCAAGTAAGCCAAACATAGATTTGCGTTTGTGAGTGTTTGTGAGTCGCTTCAGGTACGTCTTCAAGCATATGGAGTTGCAGTAGGGCATTCCAAAAATGTTTGGTGTACTGGGAAATAGGCTTACGATCTCTTTGCTGTAGAAGATCCCATTGCTTTATGGATTTTTCATGGACTTGAGGAGGAAGGAAATTCTGCAAAAACTTCTTTTTGAAACTCTCCCAGGTAGTGGGACAATCAATACTCTTGCAAACCACGGCCCACCAAAGAGAGGCTCGATCGACTAAATGATTAGTGGCACATTTAATTTTGTCTTTTTCAGCGAATGTCTCTTCATGAAAGCAGTCATCAAACTGACTGATGAATGCAAGTACAATCTTTCCATCTCGAGTTCCATTGAAAGTATGGAATTTGAAATTTATTTTACTTATCTTTGTTTCTTTGCGGATGGATTGAGCTTCGAGCGTCGCATCGATGGTACGTCAGATAAGATCTTTGGGTTGTGGTTCATCTTCGTCGGTGGTTAACCGTTGCAAATTGGCCAATTAAACTTGCAAAGCTTGTCGAGCTCTTCGTTCTTCATCAAGCTGCATCATAATTAAATCCAGCTTTTGTTCCATCGTAGGTTCGGGAAGATTGCCTTCAGCCATTAAATCATCCATATTTTGTTCTGTCATCCTGTAAAAATCCAAAAGACCTCACACTATCAAAATCCAATTAGCGGGATAAGCTTAGCTCAAAGTCGGGTATACAAGGCTTATAGATTTTTGTTTGGCTTTCACGGTCTTCGACTTTTACGGTTGTGGGATTTGTAGTCTTCTTAGAAACTGCGTATGACCTTCTGCGTGTGCTGAAACTGGTTCAACAAGTTTGCGTATGTGAACAGAGTCTTCCAGGGAATAGTTTTGTAGTTCTGTGCTTCTGCGCAGGAACAGTCCTTATAGGAGTAATTGAGGTAAGTTAGTTTTGA
The DNA here is from genome assembly GCF_053477565.2 of Lygodium microphyllum. NCBI lineage: Eukaryota > Viridiplantae > Streptophyta > Polypodiopsida > Schizaeales > Lygodiaceae > Lygodium > Lygodium microphyllum. The sequence continues at coordinate 7,712,692 of NC_141143.1, read as the reverse complement.
TCTTTGTGGACTTGCAGGACTTGCAAAGTAGGTAAATTTGAACTTGCAAGATTTAAGTGATTAAGTTTGTTTAAAGCTTAAGTGACATAAGCTTATAACTAATTGATTGACTGTCAACGAATTTTAGGGGGGAGCCGTTTTCATCCACCGAAAATCACGCTGAAGGGCCGCTGCCGTTGATTTGACGATTGAAGCAACTAAGCTTTTTAAAAGCTTAGTTCTAAGCTTTAACTTAAGCTTATGAAGTTTTAGATATGAAGCTTATCTGTTATTGACTGTGGAAAAACGACTTGATGAAGGAGATGTAGGAGTGGTCCTTCGCTTCCTTAGGCCGATCCTTCGTGATCAGAGGGTGTAGACAGAGGTTCTTGACCGCTAGGAATCCACCCGTATACCGTTCGCGATGAAACTCACTGTAGAGCTCGATCATTCTAGGAGCTCCGCCTTCGCGCAAGATGGGTAGAGATTGGAAGCTCTCGATCTCAGCTTCGCTCTGATACCATTGGTGCACATATCGGATGCCGTAAGCACGCGTAGTGAGCGTCGGAAGGTCCCCAAGAACAAAAGAACTCTACTTTTTGCACAAAACTCAAGGTAGAAAGCATGCACGACATGAACAAGAGACCAATTGGGTGTAATCTTCCCCCATGCCTTGTGTGAATGCTCCAGAAAGCATGTATTTTATGTATTAATCATCTTCAAGCTCAAATAATAGCCCAAATTACAAAATAACACGCTTTTGGCTTTTGAGTTTGCTTTAGTGCTAAATAGAAATAAAGCTAATGGACAGGCACCCAAGAAGTCAGGCATACCCAATACAATGTCCAAATACAAATATCATAATTGTGCATCCATGCGCATACAAAAATAATAAATAAATATCCAACACCTTAATAAATAGGCGTGACAAAATATGGGCGCCATGCCTAAGGTATGTGCCCATCAAAATATAGATGAAAACTCGAATACACGCTATCCTCCAATGCTTTCCTCCGCCACTGCTGCTATCTCTACACATCAATTGAAGCATTCACAATCGTTAGTAAAATATACAATTAAACCAGCAAAAGTGAATATCTAGCAGTCTTCAGCTAGATAAATAAATAAATTGGTTAGAAATCAATCCTAACCTTAATTTATCACGAGTGCGCACTCTAAACTCATAAACATTTATTAATTTAATATGTATTTTGCGGAATCACCTGCTATGGAATCACCCATGTACACACTAAATTAACGAAACGCCCGAAAAGGATAGGCGTCCCCATCGACTTCTCGCACAAAGAATCCACTTTGTGTATGAGCCCCGGTAAACAAACGTTTACGGAATCCATCGTAAAACCTCATGGAATCCACCGTGGCACGGAATCCACCATGAAATATGCCTCCTGGCATCACAATCATTATGCTTATTGTCATTGACTTTCATTCTTCATAGTAAAACCTTGCTCAAGGATCTGTGTTTCTCAACATGGTATCAGAGCCATGGTGAGCTTTGTTTACCTCCACACACTACTCTTCCAACTCTTCACAACCTTAGTCTAGCTCAGCTTTAGCAAAAGTCATCATCTCCTCACTCTATCTTCACTCTACCTCTCTTGACTGCCATAGCCAACAATACCTACTGTCTTGGAGCTCCTGGATCTCTCCATCCAAGCAAGGTCTTAAGTAGATTTCTTTTGAGGATTTTTTCCTTGACTCAATGCACAACTTCTTGTTACATCACTTCATGAGATTGACGACTTAATAGCATGGCATTGTGAATTTTCCAACTTGTGTTCAAACTGCACCTATTATTGTCATACAGCTTTCACCATCTACACGTGCCATGATCAATCTAGCTACCTTAGGGCTTTTGAAGGTAACGTTATGGGCTCTCTCTTGAAAATTTTTGAGCTGAGATAGTCCATTGTGGGAGCTGCTACATGTAATGTGTTTGGTCTTTGACACGTTCTAGTAGTCTATCAGGAGTCAATCTAAAAGACGCCGCTGCATAGCACTCCCATAGAATGTCATGGGATTTGTCGATTAGCGACTTCAAAGTCTACTTCACAATGAAACATATGAGTCAACCCTGTTAGGATCGACCTGAATCTTACTAGGTTTTTGATGGTCAAGTCATTCCACAGCCTTCTAGAGGTGGTCTTCCTTGCGCAAAGCTTCTGAACCGAAGCGGACTCATATCGCACTTGGTTCAAAGAGAATGGGAAACGAGAGGGATGCATCGCTCGACCTTTCTACCCATAGGGTAAAGTCCCAATTTGGTTCCCTAAAATGATATGAGCCAGTGTTCTACCCTACATTAGCTAAGGTCAATACGTCATCGTGGTTTGAATGTTGAGAAGCCTCCCAATCCTCTAGGACCACCCTGCCATAGGATGAACTCGTCACAGGTTCTGCCTACTCGCTTCCCTTGATAGCTTTAGTTTTCTACTTACCTAAGGGCACATTAGCAGTAACACATTCAAGCAGATTCCTTAATTAACCCGTTAGTCACATGCTACTTTACGTAATTTTATGCACTGATACGAAAACAGTTCAGATGAATTTCTTGAAAAGTAATGTTTATATTAAAATTTCAACTGAGATACAAATCCTATCCATAGGAAGATTCTCGTAATCCATAAGGATGCGTCTTATTATCCTCCAAGTTTTTGCCCTTGCACTAGTAATAGGGCCTTGAGAATCCATCTCGAGTCACGTAGATAGTTTGAATATGACCCGGAGGCAGGGGATTTACAACCAGATCCCCCTTGGCATCCAAGTGTCCTCCTATGATCAAACTAATCCACGGAGAGGCTCTCGTGGTGGGTTCGGTCCACATTCCCGTCATGGTTATTTAGAACCCCCTTGGATAAGGTTGGCGACTAGCCTAGGGGTGGCTTGGCACACCCTCTAGGAATTTAACCTGATTCTTTATACAAGATTCTTATGAGAGCCTTAGTCAAACAATCCTTTCATAAACAGTGCTCTTAAAGTTACAGGCACAAAAAATAATGTAGGTGAGTGCTCAAAACACCTACTAAGGTGGAGTTCCTTTTTGAATGCTTAGCATTCAACCATCAGATTTTTCTTGCCTTGGTGTCAACTGCAATGCCCCACTATGGAGGTAGGGAATACCCTTGTTTAATACCTCATTCTTATGCAATAAGAATGAGAATTTATGCAATTGGCCTTATATCCAAATTAACAACACCCATTAGTTTTCGGATGGTAATTTTCCCTAGGTTATATAGCTCATGGGTTGGGTTTTTGGCAAGATCTTAGGAAAGAAGAAGGGCAGAATGTTTACGTTGGATGCAAACATGCCTGAATTGAGTGCAGCAATGTTTGCACATGGGACCGATGTAGTTGTAGATATTGATATCTGGCATAAATGCATTGGTCATGTTAATGTACAGCGACTTAAATCAATGCAGGCCCAAAATATTGTTGCAGGATTGCCTAAATTCAAGGTTGCAGAAATGCATAAGGTATGTGAAGCCAATTTGGAAAACAGGTAAGGAAACCATTTCCTAGACATGTTCAAGAGAGTGAGAAGCCATTGGAATTAATCCACTCTGATGTGTGGACTACTAAAGCTGCATCTCTTGGAGGCTGTCATTATTTTGTCACTTTTATTGATGATTATAGCAGAAAACTTTTGATGTATTTTATGAGAAAGAAAAGTGAAGTTTTTGGGCATTTCAAAACTCTTAAAGCTATGGTTGAAAAAGAAATAGGCCTGCAAATAAAATGCCTAAGGTCAGATGGAGGGGGAGAGTACCTCTCAAATGAGTTTGTAAGGTTCCTACAGGAGCATGGCATAGAGCAACAATATTCATGCAGTCATACCCCACAACAAAATGGAATTGCAGAAAGGAAAAACAGGCATGTTGGAGAGGTATCTCGTGCCATGCTCAATGAAAAAGACCTGCCAGATTTTTATTGGGTTGAGGCAGTTGCTACAACAGTCTACATAATCAACAAGACTCCCACTGCAGCAATATATGGGATGACTCCAGAGGGGAGGTATAATGGTAGGAAACTAGATATTTCTCATTTGAAAATTTTTGGTTGCATTGCCTATGTTCATGTGCCAGATGAGTTGAGATCCAAGTTGGATCCAAAAGCTGAGAAGTGCATCTTTATTGGTTACTCTCTGCGCAGAAAGGGTATAGATGCAGATATGTTGTTTTTGATGAGATGAGCAGCTAGTATAAACTAGTAAATGTGATTGATGATGTAGATGCACAAAATGGTAATGCTGCACAGAATTCACAACAGCAGTCACAAAATATTAGTAGACCTAGAGTGTCCTCTAGCAGTGGTTCATATTCTTTGCCATGGACAGGCAGATTGAGATCAGGAGAATCTTCTCAAAGCAATGCAGATAGTGGTATGCAGGTATCATGAAAAGGAAAAGGGAAGGTTGATCAGCCCATGTTTGATGTGAATGCAGGTCACTCTTATGTGGATGGTGAATCCAGTGGCTCAGAACAGAGCATTGATGATGAGTTGGGTATTCCTTCTATTGTTACACCTGGAGTAAGGAAGACCAGGGATATTTTGAGAGCATCTGGGAGTGAACCTACTTTGCGCAGGTCTACGAGAGCTAGGTATCCTGTGGATAGGCTAAAATATGATGGATTTACAGCCATTCACTATGCATATATGGTCAAAGTGATACAGGAACCAGAACCCACTTCTTTTGAGCAAGCCATGGGAAAAGAAAAATGGGAGAAAGCCATGGATGAAGAAATGGATGCCTTGGAAGCAAATGCTACATGGGAATTGGTATCTTTGCCTAAATGTAAGAATGCAATTGGCTGTAAGCGGGTTTATAAGGTGAAGCACAATGCAGATGGTTCTGTGAACAGATACAAGGCAAGATTAGTAGTCAAGGGATATGCACAAACATATGGCATTGACTATGAAGAAACATTCAGTCCGGTTGCAAGGATGGCAACCGTAAGAGCAGTCATTGCTATGGATGCATCAAAGGGATGGTCTTTACATAAGATGGATGTAAAGAATGCCTTCTTGCATGGTGATTTGCAAGAAGAGGTCTATATAGAGTAGCCACCAGGTTATGTGCATGCTGTTTATCCTGAGTTTGTTTGCAGGTTGAAGAAAGCCTTGTATGGCTTGAAGCAAGCACCTAGAGCATGGTCTGACAAGATAGGACAGTATCTTGTCACTATTGGCCTTCAGATTTCCAAGGCAGATTTCTCACTTTATGTGAGAAAAACAGAGAAAGGTATTATGCTACTTGTCATTTATGTGGATGATTTGATTATGACAGGTGATAGTGATGAAGATATCCTTCATGTGAAAATGCTATTGAAGCAGAAGTTTGAGATGAGGGATTTGGGAGAGCTGCGTTATTTCTTGGGCATTGAGGTGATTAGATCACCAAGTGGGATACGGCTCTTGCATAGACAGTATGGATTGGACATGTTGTCCAAATATGGGATGACAGGATGTAAGCCTATTTGAGTTTAAGCAGAATGTGAAGCTGAGCGCAGATGCAGGTGAGCTTCTGGAAGACCCTACTATGTACAGACGCATAGTAGGACGTTTGATTTATATGACTATTACTAGGCCAGATTTGAGCTATGCTGTTGGATTGGTAAGTCAGTTTCTGCAGGCTCCAAGGAAATCGCATTTGGATGCGGTTAGACGCATACTCAGGTATGTGAAGTCCACATTGCAGTATGGACTATTTTATGAGACTGGGGTTCAAATACAGTTGCATGGATACACTGATGCTGATTGGGCTGGTAGCATTTCTGATAGACGATCTACCAGTGGATATGTGTTCTCTTTTGGGAGTGCTGCAGTCACTTGGAGCAGCAAGAAACAGCCTACAGTTGCCTTGTCCAGCACAGAGGCTGAGTACAGGGGTGCAGCAATGGCTGCATGTGAGGTAGCTTGGTTGCATAAGCTACTTTATGATATGCATCAGCCTACAGATGGGCCAGTTGTCATTTATTGTGACAACATGAGTAGTATACACTTGGCAAATAACCCAGTTTATCATGCTAGAACAAAGCACATTGAGGTGCATTATCACTATGTGCGGGAGAGGGTTTTACTAGGTCTTATTGATCTAGTTTATGTCAGCATAGAGGATTAGGTAGTTGACATATTTACAAAGGCATTGGGCGCAGAGAAGCTGCGCAAGTTAGAGACCTGCTTGGTGTGCAGGAATTGGGATTGAGCTCGAGGGGGAGTGTTGAGATATCTAGCTCCACTCGTGATATGCCAGGGTGACCGTTGTGCATTTATGTCACCGACGTGTCAGTTGCAGATGTGGTTGGTACACCGCCCATGAATAATAGCTACATGATAGCTATCCTTATCTACTCTAGTTCGTGGCTCAGTTAGTTAACCACCTAAGTTAGTTGAGTTTGGTTTGAGACCCATATATAGGGTTCTTTTATTTCCTTGTACTAGAGTTCTTTTGGCTTACACAACTAAGAAGAGGAAAACTGTTTTCAACCTCCACCTGTGTGTGTATTCCCCCATTGTGCAAGCAAGAAAGCTACAAGTGAGACTCCTTCCTTCTCTCCCACAATCTTGACAATCGGACCACTGCAAGAATCGGACGCAGTGCCAAAATCGGACCACTCGACCCATCGCAGTAGTCGGACCCCCCCTGATCGACTAATAAAATCGAACCAAAGTAAAATCTGACCACCCTGTCCGAGTCTCAAAATTGGATCAATTGCGTTAATCGTACCACTTTTCCTAGTGTGAAAATCTGACCAGCCCGTCTGATTCCCAGAATCGGACCACTTCACCAGAAGTTAAAATAGGGGGTTTTGAACCTGCCTGATAGTCCTGGCCACCCTGTTCACATCATGACCCCCCTAGAAACCCAATTTAGCCCTTAGAAGCCAGAGACATACATGATAACTGAGGATTCACCACGAACAACTAGACACTAAGTAGAGCGAATTTAGAATTTGACTTGACTTTTGGTGACCAATCAACCAACCCTGAAGTAGAATAGAGAACGCAGCATGGACTTTCAATAAGACCTTAGATTAGCCAGAACCTATGCTTAGAGCCATATGAGGCTACAAACATGAGGGGAAGAGTGGAGTTTGCATTGAGCATTGCCTGCATGGGCACCTCACTTTTGATTTTATCACCAAAGGTGCACTACAAGAAAAGAAAAAGCCTATTTTCGCACTAAGTACTAGAAAGTACGAAGCACAACTTGTGAATAAGATTGACAACTGCTTTCAATAACAAGGAACTCATCAAGAGATATAATAACATCAAGAAACCCACTATTAGGAGAAGATCCCAAAACATAGTTGGGTGCCTGAGAGCCCCATCAGTAGGACCTTAAGGGGACACGAAGATCCAGAAGGCGATAACATAGAGGATCGAACGTTGCCAGAGCTACTCAAATTGATTGACGACCTTGTGGAGCTGAAAGTGGGATCAATGTCAGGATCACGAGGCAGACAAGGAGAGGACAGACCGAACTTGGGAGAATTCCCAGTCTTAGTGCAAGAGTTAGTCAATAGTGAGTACGACTTGTTGACTAGGATAGTAGTTCAGGGAAGACCACTAGAGGAAGTGGTAACAAGCCTAGAAGAGGAAAGAAAGGTGATTAGAAAGGCACTAGAGAGCGTAATTGCCTATAACCACAAGCAGAAGGCTAGGAAAATCCAACAAGATGTAGACATGTACGAGGCCCGACGTGTGCTAGCCTTGGGTGGTGCGGCCAAAGCGGGCCAAATGCAGAGAGAGAACAAGCAGCAGAGGCTGACTTATTGTTGAGTGAACTTGTAACCAAGTGGCTCATGGACAATACGTCCACTGAGTAGAGTGCAACAGCCTTAGCAACCGCATTACTCTCGGGACTAGGGGTCATGCAAGGGGAAAAGGGGCAATCTAGGATCCCTATTGTTGCAAAGTGCCTAGACAAGTATGAACCTAGCAATGACCCATATAGCTTTGTGGAGCAATTTGAACAAGTTTGCAAAGAAAATGGTCTCACGAATCTTGCACAATGCTCTCAAACTTTCGGTCTGTGCTTAGGTGATAAGGGGAGAATTTGGTACACTAGTCTAGATGCAGTTGAGCGCACGAACTTTGCCCGTCTTAAGGACCTCTTTATCAAGAGATTTTTTGAGGCAGGATACTCTGACAATCTCATAGTCTAATTGATGAATGTTAGTCAAAGGGAAAAGGAAGACATAAGGGACTATGTCACTCTTGTGCGTAGCCTCTTCAAGAGGATCCCTGCAAATGAGCAATCTAACGAGAAGGCGGTGTCTACCGTATTTATAAATGGAATTCAAAGCGAGGAACTCTAAAAGGCTTGGGCTAGTAACTCCACTCTACACGGAGACATGTTAGCTAGAGTCTTTGAAGAGGCAATAAGGGTGGACAATTAGCTTAGGGAGCGAAGCATGAGGAACACCAATCGGGACGGTGCAAGTTAAAGAGCTCCAGAGCGGTCAATAGTTTCAAGGGAGAGAGAGAACTCTAGCATACGGGATAAGGGAAAGAGTGTTGACCAAGGCCAGGAGCTGGCTCAGGTGATTGCAAGACCAAATGAGGAAGTCTATGCATTCGCATGTACAGTGTATACACTATGGTAGTAACCACCTCCCAGCCAAGTGCCAAGATTCTAGATCTAGGCCGTGCTCGAACTGCGGTAGGTTTGGTCATGACGCATTACATTGCAGATTGCCAAGGAGATTCCCATATGCATAGCAATACAACCCTCCATACTTAGGCAACAAGCCACCTAACCTCTTTGGCAGGGGAGCCCAGTTGGCACTCCCAGCACCAAATGACACAAGACCGGCCATTCCTAGGCTAGAGATGAACCCAACAGGCATACCCAGACCACCGGGGCCCTATGTAATCCATCCACCGAGTGATCCTCCTATTCACTATGTGGAATAACCTAGTGAAGAGGAGACCTACATGAACCCATACATATCCTATGATGAGGAAGGAAATCTAGTCCTGATGGACTACCGACTAGTACTGGTGATGGCGCTAGGTAGAGGAAGAGGTAGAGGCTTTGGAGGACCAAGCCAAGATCCAATCTCATGTTGGTCTTGTGGTCATCCAGGGCATATTTCATCACGTTTCTCGAAAAGGGAACATGCAAACAAAGACAAAGTTAACCTTTGATGTATCGAGTGTGGAATCACATACCTATTTCCTGACTGTCCTAGACGGAAGCCATCAATTAGTTCTGCCAACGTGCCCTCAGTAACCTTGGGGCTATTTGGTGTGGAGACCTTTGATAGTGAGGATATGCCCATCCCACTACATGTCATGATGTGAGCACAGACAAAACAGGCAAGCTGCCTGGGCCAAGTAACCTGGATGCAGCCTCATCGAGAAAGAAAAGCTGGAGGAGAAGGAGAAAGAGAAAGATGCAAGGATTACCCTTAAGACTGAGGAAGCTACAACGCTAGTGACAGGAAAGAGAGTCACTGATGCAGAGACAAAGACCTCAGCTCCTAAGACAACAAAACTAGGGAGTGCCAAGGTAGGGGAATACCCCCACCCCAAATGGCAACTCGAGGCTATAGCCAAAGTCAAGGAGTGGGTCAAGGATGCCCAGGAATACCTTAAGGACGTAGAGCCCATACTGGAAGACCAAATTGAAGACCTCTCTAGTGTGAGTACACCTGTTTCATTGTCATGACTACAATTGGGGAATGCACCCACACCGCATGAGATGCCACAGAAGCAAGACCACGAAGAAGCATGTCAACAAGCTAACCAAGACATATGGCCAAAGAGTGTTGACCAAGGAGGGAGGCAACCACCCAGCAACCTCCTCACCACTTTAGTAACCACTCCAGTAACCATGAGCCTAGGAGATCTGCTTTGGCAGCACCCTTCCTTATGGCAAGAAATAAAGCACTGGGTGGAGGGAAAAGAGGACCATACTGTCGCTGACTTGCAAGAGGAGGACATAGTCACGCAGATTCCAAGCCTAACACTACACTTAGTTCCAAGGTCACTGCATGTCAATGCTTTTTGGGAAGGCACTGAGATGCATGCAGTCTTACCTATCTTAGCCTTGGGGGATGTAACACAAAAAGAAATTGTAGACACAAGCGATGGTGTCAGTGTCTTGAGCCACGCAGTTCTGCAGGCTTGGTGAAACCCAGCTGTGGAAATGGCTAGGTTCAATGTCACATTGGCCAACGGAATGAAGGTCAAACCATTGGGGGTCCTAAAAAACTAGCCAGTGAAGGTTGCAGGGGTGCAGTTTTCACTGAACTTCATTGTCATGAAGGGAGTGGACTATGACATACTGCTAGGCCGACCTTGGATGAGGAATGCGCGAGTTATTGAAGATTGGGGTAACAATCTCATCTTCTTGGGGAATAGAACAGAAGCGGTAAGGGTTGAGATGGATACATGGAAGACTACCCCAACCGACCTTGATGCTATCTCAACCATGCTAAAAGGTGATGCATAGGCAAGCAAACCCTATGGGTCATTGACCAAGTACATCCCTTGCCCCGAGGATGAGCGGGATTGGATGCACATCTTGGCAACCGTTGACCTACCATTCTCAGATGAGAAAGAGCTATATATGCAAGCTACTAAATCCCCAAGCATGCTAGCAAGGGAGCCCATCGTGCCACTCTACATGATGGCAGTAAGCTCAGGTAACCTAAAGAAAATGGTCTTGTTCCATATCCCCACCAACAAGCTCGAGCTTCAAGAAATCATAGAGTACCTAACCGATAAACTGAAGGGCAACATGGCTACCAATCTAAAACCCCTAAGAGATATTTTGGCTAAGCATGAGAGGAAATGGATCAAAATTCACGATCTGAACCTATTATACAATTGGGCTTTAGTCATTGACGAAAAGGAGATTGGAGAGGAAAGCCCAGGGGATGACGAGCAATCAGAGGGGCAAGACTCTGATGATGAGGAGTATGAGGACTGCCGCTCTCTTGGAGATGAGAGTGAAGAAGTGTTAGACACGATAGAATATGACAATGAAGGGAGAATGATCGAACACATCAGGGCAGACTCTCGGCCTGGAAGGGAAAGGGTAGGCCGGAATGAAAGAGGAATCATGCGTATGGAGTGCGATAGATCTTGATTGGAGCACATGGGAACCACGAATTACAAGCAGACAGGAGTGGCCCAACCATTGGTAGTTCCAGTGCTTAAGACAGATACACCTACTGAATTACGACCCCCTGGCAAAACTCCTTCCTCAAGCGAGGGATGTGAGTTTGACTCGGAGTCAGAAGTTAGTACAGAGAGTGACCTCAAAATACCCCAACCCTCTAAGGTCAGATGCACCAAAGGGGACTTGCCAGTCCACCTAAGGCATAGATGGCTAAAGAAGGAGGCCAGGAAGCGAACTAAGGACTCAGAAGCAGAAAAGCAAAAGAAGCCGCAGGATCTCCCCAAATGCTTCACAAAGTTTAAGAAGGGTGATGGAGTGGTGATTCTGCTAGAAGCAAAGAGACAAGGGCAAACTAGTGAGCCAATTAAGGGACCCGCCAAGGTCAAGGAAGTCAACTTGGCAGGGGAAGGTAAGAAGCCTCGACTTGTGTTCATTGTTGATGACTTGACCAAGGATGAGGAGGCTAAACTTGTTGTTATCCTACGAGAGTATGTCGACGTGTTTGCCTGGTCCTTGGAGGAACTTAAAGGAGTCGATCCTAGGGTTGTGACCCATAATATCTCAAAGGTTCCAGATGCGGTGCCAACAAAGCAACGACCTTACCCTATGAATCCCAAACACACCTATGCAGTGAAGGAGGAAATCGATAAGCTCATGAAGGTGGGATTTATATATGAGATTGAGCATATGGATTGGGTATCACCTATAGTGATAGTTATGAAAAAGAATGGTAAAATTCGAGCGTGTGTGAATTACAAGAAAGTTAATGCTGCTACAAAGAGGAACAACTATCCCTTATCGTATACCAAGCACATGCTGGAGAGGGTAGCAGGCAAAGAAGCCTACAACTTCCTGGATAGCTTCTCTAGCTATAATCAAGTACAAGTGCACCCTGATGACAGGCACAAGACTGCCTTCACAATGGAGTGGGGTGTATTCGGCTACATCGTTATGCCCTTTGGGCTAATGTGAATGTGCCTGTGACCTTCCAACAATTAATGTACACCATCTTCAAGGATATGCTTAGACGCGAGCTAGAGGTGTTTGTAGATGACTTATGCGTACACTCTAGTTGGGCCGAACACTTAGAAAAGTTGAGGGTTGTCTTTGAACGATGTCGGTTATACAACCTCTCATTGAACCCCTTAAAGTGCCAGTTCTGGGTGAAGCACAGATGTATCCTAGGGCATGTAGTGTCAAGGAATGGCATTGCCACCGACTTCTCAAAAGTTAGAGTCATTGTCGACCTACCACCACCCATTAACTACAAGGGCATTCAATGTTTCTTAGGGCATACGAGATACTATCGATGCTTTGTACTGAATTACGCATTGATTGCTAGACCATTGTACAAGCTGCTGACCGTATTCGAGCGGACTGAGGAATGCCATCGTGCATATGAAGAGTTGAAGAAGGCTCTCACCACTGCACCAATCTTACGAGCCCCAGACTGGAGCATAACATTCCATGTGCAATCATATATTTGTAAACAAAAAATTTTCGTTTCACTTTGAACATAATCCCACACACTTTTTTAATATCCTAGCTCTAACCTAGAAAGTCCATACATTTCTTCGATTTGCATACGAACATTGATGTTGTTTTTTGAACTTCCTCATCATTTAAAAAATCCATAAAAATTTATAATGATATGAAGATTGTGATTTTCACCTATCTTCTAGCTACATTAGAGCGTAGATATCTTTAAATATATGCATAAATATTTAATCTATAAGATTCACACGTTTTCGCTTTTGGGATTGGCCACTCTACACTCTCCAAAGTTGGATGTAGAAGAGGGTTGAGAGATCCAAATCCTATTATGCTTAATGGTGCATTGTAAAACTTGTCATTTAAAAAAACACCCCATCCTTGGCCAATGACCTGTTAGAGGTTTCCTTCTCTAAGTTTGCTATTGGAGCTTTTCTATGCCAGCTTGGTGAGCATAACCTAGATTATCCCGTGAGTTTTGCCAGTAGGCAGCTCACTGAAATGGAGATGAACTATTCCACTACAGAAAGGGAAGGGTTAGACATGGTGTTTGCTGTAAATAAATTTAGGCATTATCTGTTGGCCACCCCCTTTGTCTTTTTCATTGACCATCAAGCCTTGCTTTATCTCATGAACAAGCAGTGTGCTACAGGTCACATTGCTAGATGATTACTTATGTTATTGGAATTTGATTTTTCTATGGTTGTACGTAAGGGAAAGCAGCATTACATGGCTAATCACATGTCCCGCATACCCACAGGAGAAGCTACTGGACAAGGCATACCTGACGACCTACCGGAAGGTCATCTCTTTGGCCTGTCAAAAAAAAGAGACTCGTTTAGGGCCGATCTGACGCCATATTGGGCCAATGATGTAGTTCAAGAGCTAGAGAACGGTCTGCCTAAGAGACCTATTGAGAAATCCAGGCTAAGGAGACTTATATTGAAGATCCAGTCATACCAATTGATCGCCGGCCAACTCTATAGGCTAGGACAAGATAGTTTGTTCCGTAGATGTGTGTGTGAGTACGAGATGCATGATGTATTGAGAGAAGCACATGGTGGAATAGTTGGAGGACACTTTAGTGGGGATACAACAACCCGTAAGGTGCTACAATCCCAACTATGGTGGCCCACCCTATTCCGTGATGTTGCTAAATTTGTAAGACACTACGATGAGTGCCAGAGGACTAAGGTGCATGTGTGCAAGGATAAGATGGACTTGACCCTCGTAATAGCACAACAACCCTTCGAAAAATGGGACATTGACTGCATTGGACATATCACTCGTGCGGCATAGTACTCCCAGGCACGCTACATCAATGTGGCAACTGATTACCTGACGAAGTGGGCAAAGGCAAGAGCCACTAGGAAGAATGATGCTAAAACCACTGTGAAGTTCTTGTGGGATTCACATTTTGGTTGTCCAATTGAACTAGTAAGTGATCAGGGCATGCACTTCATTAATGAAGTGATATCCCACCTGCTTTCGACCTTCCTAATCATTCATAGAAGGTCCTTGCCCTACTACCCTCAAGCAAATGGCCAAGAAAAATCCACGAATAAAATCCTAGTCAACGTGCTTACTAAAATAGTATCCACATCACGAAGTGATTGGGATAACAAATTAATGGCGGCCTTGTGGGCCTATCGTACGTCTTATAAAACGGCTGTAGGACAGATGCCCTTTAGGCTGACTTATGGAACGGAGGCCATTCTACCCTTAGAGTTCTTTGTCCCTAGCTTAAGGATAGTAGCCCTGGAACATTGGGAGGGAAGAGAGGCTTGGACCAACCGCTTAGTGGAGTTAGAGCGTCTCACGGAGACTTGACTCTTAGCCACCCACGCTCTGATTTGTGAGAAGGCACGAAGAAAGATGTGGTTTGACAAGCATGTCAAACAGTGCAACTTTGATCAGAGAAACCTCGTTCTACTATACTCTGTGAAGGGTCATAAACAGAAAATGAAATTTCAAGGATTAGGACCTTTGCGAGTACGTACAATTAGTAGAACAAGCAATGTTGAATTCGAGACGCTCGAAGGTGAAGGAATAGGTTTCTCCAATGGCAGTTACATGAAAAAGTACTATCCTCCTTCCCATCCATTGCATGAGCCACCTATGCTTGAAGCCTCTATCAATGTTTGCATGGCCACTATTACTGAACTGATAGATCAAGATGAAGAAGCAGTGGCACTCGCCTACCTACGAATCACGGTCACTACAGAATGGATGTATTCTTTTGATGCCTTGATCAACGAAGGTGCCGACTATAATATCTTGACGCATAACCATTGGACATGCATTGGCCAACCTAAATTACAGCCTACAAATACTAAAATCAGTCCATTTGGGGGCAACACTTACTCACTCTTAGAAAAATGCTGTCTTTATCGAGCCTGAAAGTATACTAGTCTTCTTTTATGTGTTGCCAAACACTAAAGGGGCCAGTAATAAGTCACTACTAGGTCGCACTTTTAAAAAGCAGATGAATTGCAATGTGGACTATAACCTAGATCACATCCATCTTGCTATAGGCAATGTGTGCATAGTGACTACTTTCAGCAAGGGTTATCTATAGCCTTCTACAATTGCAAAGCCACCGATAGAGACCCCTATGACCACGCCTATGACCAAGCCTAGGGAGAAGGGCTGTGATATCTCACCCCATGCTCAAACTGCTAGAATCAAGCCCACCAAGGCCATTCACAAGGCCAAGGAGTCCACGCTCGTATGGGTGTTGAGATATCGAGCTCCACTCGTGATATGCCAGGGTGACCATTGTGCATTTATGTCACCGACTTGTTAGCTGCGGCAGATGCGGTTGGTACACTGCCCATAAATAATAGCTAGATGACAGCTGCCCTTATCTACTCTAGTTCGTGGCTCAGTTAGTATGCCACCTTAGTTAGTTGAGTTTGGTTTGAGACCCATATATAGGGTTCTTCTATTTCTTTGTACTAGAGTTCTTTTGGCTTACACAACTAAGAAGAGGAAAACTGTTTTCAGCCTCCACCTTTGTGTGTATTTCCCCATTGTGCAAGCAAGAAAGCTACAAGTGAGACTTCTTCCTTCTCTCCCACAATCTTGACATGGTATCAGAGCCTTGTTCGTGGTAAGGAGCTCAAGAAAGCAAGCCAAGTTCGCGGTGTTTTGGTAAGAGGACCAGTGTTGCTTTCATTTTTCTGTTTTGGGAGCAAGTCTCTGCAGGTAGCACAACCGGAAAGTGCAAGAGTGCATTGTCTCAGATTGAGATGCCCTTCGCGGTGTAGCAAGAGGGCAGTATATGCTGCGGGAGTGGGCTTTAGCCCTTAGTAGCTCAGTTTTTTTGATTTGAGGTCATTTCGGGACTTGTTTTGGAGGTGGAAGTTTTCTGCACGCACTCAGGAAAAGGCCTTATTTTTATGCTGTGCGACCACCATTCTACAGGTCGATGAAAAGTTACCATAGAAATTGCATCGTATGCCTGTGTGCAGAGACATTGGGAGTTACAGAATCATCCCTGTTGCTTGTTGATGCAAAATCGTCACTAGGAAGTGACTGTGTGGTCAAATACCACTTTCGTCAATTTTGTAGATTTGCCCTTGTGAGGGTGAAGCTGTTTTTTTTGCAGTGACAGAATTCTTTACAGTGTTCTGTAATGGCGTCTGATTCTCTTTCATAGATTGTCACTGAAAAGCTTGACAAGAACAACTTCCAAGCATGGAAGTTTAGAATGACGAATTTCCTTATGGGAAAAGGATATTGGGAATTTGTTGCAGGAAATGATGAAGAACCAATTCTTCCTGATGTTCCCAATCAACAGCAAATGCAGGCATTTAAAGGATGGCATGAGAGAGCCAGAAAAGTTATGTACTGGCTCTCTATCAGTATTCCAGACTCTATGATTGTGCATATCCAGGATGCAAGTACGCCAAAGGAGGCATGGGATACTTTGTCAAAAATGTATAGCACAAATACGCAAGCAGAAAAATGCAGCTCAAGCAAGAGTTGCACAATGTGCAAAGAGAAAGTATGAGCATCAATGACTACCACATGAAGGTGAAGAAGATTGCAGATGCACTTGCTTCCATTGGGTCGCCAGTAGAAGATGATGATTTAGTTTCTGTGACCTTGAATGGTCTAGGAAAGGATTATGCACAGTTCCGAACATCGATTTCCGTCCGTGAAAGATTTCCTGATTTTGAGGAGTTGATTGCTCTTCTAATTTTTGAGGAGCAGAGAAATGGTGGTGCATCTTCTTCAGGAGGAACTTCAAAAGAAACTGTCTTCTACTCAAATGATGGAAGAGGTAGAGGCAGAGGTAGAGGAGGCCGATCTGGAGGCCGTGGTAGAAATCAGAATATGCAGCAAACTCAAGAAAACCAGTCCTATGGAGGAGGATGTGGTAACTCTAGAGGTAGGGGGAGCCAAAGAGGTCATGGTGGATGGCAAAGAGGCCAAAATGCAAACAGCAATGTTGAATGCTACTACTGTGGTAAAATGGGTCATATGGCTAAAGACTGCTATACAAAGAAGAATGACATCATGAATGGAAAATTGCAACAAGGGAATTATGCATCTTCTAGTAGACAGGGTGATGACAGAAATGAGCATTTGTTTATGGTGCAGCACATGACCAATTCTATGACAAGTGTAGAAGAAAGCAACGATGTGTGGTATGTTGACTCAGGTGCATCAAACCACATGACAGGTCATGCAGAATGGATGCAGGATGCAAGGAAAATGGAAAAACCAGGATTTGTGGAGACTGGTGATGATACTGCATATCCTATTGTGCAGATTGGAAAAATTCCTTTGTCTATGCAGCATGGGAAAAAGAAATACCTGTTGGATATATTTCATGTCCCGAATATCACCAAGAACTTGGTTTCTGTTGATCAAATGGTTGAGCAGGGCTTGCAGGTCAGATTTAATTCTCATGGATGCTTTGTTGAGGATATGAAAAATAAAGGTCGCTTAATAGCAAAAGGAAAGAAGAAAGACAGAATGTTTACATTAGATGCAGACATGCTTGAATTGAGTGCAGCAATGTTTGCACATGGGACCTGTGTAGTTGCAGATATTGATATTTGGCATAAATGCATTGGTCATGTCAATGTACAGCAACTTAAATCAATGCAAGCCTAAAATATTGTTGCAGGATTGCCTAAATTCAAGGTTGTAGAAATGCATAAGGTATGTGAAGCTTGTCAATTTGGAAAACAGGCAAGGAAACCATTTCCTAGACATGTACAAGAGAGTAAGAAGCCATTGGAATTAATCCACTCTGATGTATGGACTACTAAAGCTGCATCTATTGGAGGCTGTCATTATTTTGTCACTTTTATTGATGATTATAGCAGAAAAGTTTAGGTGTATTTTATGAAAAAGAAAAGTGAATTTTTTGGGCATTTCAAAACTCTTAAAGCTATGGTTGAAAAAGAAACATGCCTGTAAATAAAATGCCTAAGGTTAGATGGAGGGGGAGAGTACCTCTTAAATGAGTTTGCAAGGTTCTTGCAGGAGCATGGCATAAAGTAGCAATATTCATGCAGTCATACCCCACAGCAAAATGGAATTGCAGAAAGAAAAAACAGGCATATTGGAGAGGTATCTCGTGCCATGCTCAATGAAAAAGACCTGCCAGATTTTTACTGGGCTGAGGCAGTTGCTACAATAGTCGACATAATGAACAGGAGAGAGGTATACTAGTAGGAAACCAGATATTTCTCATTTGAAAATTTTTAGTTGCATTGCCTATGTTCATGTGCCAGATGAGTTGAGATCCAAGTTGGACCCAAAAGCTAAGAAGTGCATTTTTATTGGTTATTCTTTGCAGCAAAAAGGGTATAGATGCTATAACCCTTCTACTTGTAAGTTTATAGTGAGAAGAGATGTTGTTTTTGATGAGATGAGTAGCTGGTATAAACTAGTAAATGTGATTGATAATGTAGATGCACAAAATGGTAATGCTGCACAGAATTCACAGCAGGAGTCACAAGATGTTAGTGGGCCTGGAGCGTCCTCTAGCAGTGGTTCACATTCTTCGCCATGGACATGCAGATTGAGATTAGGAGAATCTTCTCAAAGGAATGCAAATAGTGGTATGCAGGTATCACGAAAAGGAAAATAGAAGGTAGACCAGCCCATGTTTGATGTGAATGCAGGTCACTCTTATGTGGATGGTGAATCTAGTGGCTCAGAACAGAGCATTGATGATGAGTTGGGTATTCCTTCTATTGTTATACCTGGAGTAAGGAAGACCATGGATGTTTTGAGAGCACCTGGGAGTGAACCTACTTTGCGCAGGTCTACGAGAGCTAGGTATCCTGTGGATAGGCTGAAATATGATGGATTTACAGCCATTCACTATGCATATATGGTCAAAGTGATACATGAACTAGAACCCACTTCTTTTGAGCAAGACATGGAAAAAGAAAAATGGGAGAAAGCCATGGATGAAGAAATGGATGCCTTGGAAGCAAATGCTACATGGGAATTGGTACCTTTGCCTAAAGATAAGAATGCAATTGGTTGTAAGTGGGTTTATAAGGTGAAACACAATGCAGATGGTTCTGTGAATAGGTACAAGGCAAGATTAGTAGTTAAGGGGTATGCACAAACATATGGCATTGATTATGAAGAAACATTCAGTCTGGTTGCAAGGATGGCAACTGCAAGAGCAGCCATTGCTATGGATGCATCAAAGGGATGGTCTTTACATCAGATGGATGTAAAGAATGCCTTCTTGCATGGTGATTTGCAAGAAGAGGTCTATATGGAGCAGCCACCAGGTTATGTGCATGCTGTTCATCCTGAGTTTGTTTGCAAGTTGAAGAAAGCCTTGTATGGCTTGAAGCAAGCACCTAGAGCATGGTCTGACAAGATAGGACAGTATCTTGTCACTATTGGCTTTCAGATTTCCAAGGCAGATTTCTCACTTTATGTGAGAAAAACAGAGAAAGGTATTATGCTACTTGTCATTTATGTGGATGATTTGATTATGAGAGGTGATAGTGATGAAGATATCCTTCATGTGAAAATGCTATTGAAGCAGAAGTTTGAGATGAGGGATTTGGGAGAGCTGCGTTATTTCTTGGGCATTGAGGTGATTAGATCACCAAGTGGGATACGGCTCTTGCATAGGCAGTATGGATTGGACATGTTGTCCAAATATGGGATGACAGGATGTAAGCCTATTTGAGTTCCTTTGGAGCAGAATGTGAAGCTGAGCGCAGATGCAGGTGAGCTTCTGGAAGACCCTACTATGTACAGACGCATAGTAGGAAGTTTGATTTATATGACTATTACTAGGCCAGATTTGAGCTATGCTGTTGGATTGGTAAGTCAGTTTCTGCAGGCTCCAAGGAAATCGCATTTGGATGCGGTTAGATGCATACTCAGGTATGTGAAGTCCACATTGCAGTATGGTCTACTTTATGAGACTGGGTTCAGATATAGTTGCATGGATACACTGATGCTGATTGGGCTGGTAGTATTTCTGATAGACAATCTACCAGTGGATATGTATTCTCTTTTGGGAGTGCTACAGACACTTGGAGCAGCAAGAAACAGCCTACAGTTGCCTTGTCGAGCACCACAGAGGCTGAGTACAGGGGCACAACAATGGCTACATGTGAGGTAGCTTGGCTGCATAAGCTACTTTATGATATGCATCAGCCTACAAATGGGCCAATTGTCATTTATTGTGACAACATGAGTAGTATACACTTGGCAAATAACCCAATCTATCATGCTAGAACGAAGCACATTGAGGTGCATTATCACTATGTGCGGGAGAGGGTTTTACTAGGTCTTATTGATCTAGTTTATGTCAGCACAGAGGATCAGGTAGTTGACATATTTACGAAGGCATTGGGCACAGAGAAGCTGTGCAAGTTCAGAGACCTTCTTGGTGTGCAGGAATTGGGATTGAGCTCGAGGGGGAGTGTTGAGATATCTAGCTCCACTCGTGATATGCCAGGGTGACCGTTGTGCATTTATGTCACCGACTTGTTAGCTGTAGATGCAGTTGGTACACCGCCCATGAATAATAGCTAGATGATATCTATCCTTATCTACTCTAGTTCGTGGCTCAGTTAGTATACCACCTTAGTTAGTTGAGTTTGGTTGGAGACCCATATATAGGGTTCTTCTATTTCTTTGTACTAGAGTTCTTTTGGCTTACACAACTAAGAAGAGGAAAACTGTTTTCAGCCTCCACCTTTGTGTGTATTCCCCCATTGTGCAAGCAAGAAAGCTACAAGTGAGACTCCTTCCTTCTCTCCCACAATCTTGACAATGGGTGCCAAAACGGCAAGGGCCACCTCCTTGTAAACTGCAGAAACATGCTTGTAAACGCAAAAACTATCAGTCACAGCCTAAGAGGCAGCTCAGACGCTATCGACATAGGTGCACTACCATGCTGCGATGGATTCCCAAAGATATCTTGCGAGCACAAGGATACTATGAGGGCAACCCTTGGATATGGGCACCTGAGAGTTTCCATTCAAGAGGATCAACTCTAAGCAACCCCACTCCAGCTAGAGAGGCTTGCACATATGGAGCACATGCCTCTCTAGTTGGAGTGTAAGCTAGATGCCCCAACATTATCCAAGTCAGAGGAGTTGCGCACCCCCATGTCGGCTCAGGTAGAATGCATAATACCTCCTATGCCACTGGAGCCCCCTGCAGCATCTCAAAGCGCCCTTGAGTGCAAAGTCCCATCTGTGATATCATCAATGGAGTCACCATTGTCTATCCCAATTGCACCATCACCACCAGTAGGTCTTAGGCCTTTGTATGAAAGACGATCTTTCCTTTCAGTGGCCAAGGATCTTGTTGAGATCTCGGGAAATGACATAGTGACATGCATTAAGGAGTTAAATAACACCTTCACCACATTCGCTAGGAGCTATGAGAGGCTTGATCTAGGACTTCTCGATGAACCCCTTGCTTTTGATGTTTGTGCATTGCCATGCACTTGGGAATACTACGAATTTATGACTGTCAAATTTCCCAAAATTGCTGCCGAATAAATCACTAATGGAGAAATCTCAAAGTAGCAAGCCATTCTTAGAAGACTAATTACCTCGTACCACAAGCTTGTTTGCTTTGCACCTAAACAAGAACTGGAGGAGCTCACGTAGCTTGCCAACTCTGATTCTTTGTTCTTACAACTGTGGTATGCCTTGCGACTCCAATGGGAGAAAAAAGGCTATTGCATCATGACCAATGCCAAGCAAAGAAGGGAAATCAAAACAATTGAACACGACCCTACTTATGTGGCACCTCTTTCGTTTAGGGTTTGGCCATTACATGCAACATACACTTAGATATCCATATGTTAGCTCACCCTTACATTGACCAATTCCTTACAAAAGAGGAATTGCACGTTGCTAGCCGCCTCAATTCTGGGGACATCTTTCATGATGTCTTGACCTATATCACCCAAGCTTCCATACGACATGCGAACTTGATCAAGTGGGATAAGTTAGAACAGTGGGAAATAGGAAAAGAGGGCCGGCTAATGGCCAGGCTAATGGCTGGCCATGTAAAAAGTGGGGATGACCGTTCAAAAAGTAGGGCATGTATATAAAGTTTAAAAGTGAATGAGAAGCTCATTCTTGTGTGTGGCCAAAGCTTCTTCTTCTTCTTCTCTTGTTTCTTGCCTTCTTGCTTGTGCTTGAGTGAGGGATTGAGGGAGTGTGAGGGAGTGAGGGAATGAGTGTGTGAGAGTGAGGGATTGTGGAGAAGAAGCTCCCCATCTTCTCTTTTCATCTTCTCTTCTTCTCTTCTCTTCTCTTTTCTTGCGTAGCTATGGAGGATGGAGCTTGGCGGAGAGGGATTGAGGTTGCTTGAGCTTGCCGCAAGGATTGTGGACTACTGGAGTGCAAGAGAGAGGAGGGAACTCGATCGAGCATCAAGGTAAGCTCACTACACCCGTAAGGTAGGCATTGCATGTCAGCTATGTGAGAGGTAGCCATGGCCGCTCGGCTTGAAATGCTTGATCAATAAGCGGTCCGTAGGTCTCGGGGTAGAGCTCTGTAGCTCCCCTCTAGTGGGTTTGGTCCACATTCCCATTACGGTTATTTAGAACCCCCTTGGATAAGGTTGGCGACCAATTGGGGATGGCTTGGCACACTCTCTAGGAATTTAACCTGATTCTTTATACAAGATTCTTATGAGAGACTTGGTCAAATAATCCTTTTACAAATAGTGCTCCTAAAGTTACAAGCACAAACAATAATGTGGGCGAGTGCTTAGAACACATGCTAAGGTGGAGTTCCTTTTTGAACAGTTAGCATTCAACCATCAGATTTTTCTTGCCTTGGTGTCAATTGCAATGCCCCACTGTGGGGGTAGGGAATCCCCTTGTTTCACCCCTCATTCTTATGCAATAAGAATGAGAATATATGCAATTAGTCTTATATCCAATTAGTAGCATTGTTTGGTGCCCAATCTAAATTCTCAAAATATGGATTGTTGATTGAGTTTTTTAGGTTAGATATGAAGGCTAATACATCCCTTGTAACTCACCTTAATTGTGTTAAGAATCACATGGTGGGGGGACTTGCTCAAGATGCTACACCGAATACACATAGAATGCACAAGGAGAAGCCCACTCAAGAGACAAGAAGAGAGGTGGAGGCCAAAAAGTTTCTTGCTGGTTTCTTCTTCTTCTTCCACACTCTTTTCAATATACACAAAGTATAGATAAGATACAACATAAAGGAAAGTGGCCTACTAAGTCAAACAATGCATAACCGACTACACTAGTCGACTGGCGCTATAACTATGCCAGCTGTAAATAGGTGTAACAACCTGAATATAATAAGTAATGAGTCAGTGGCCATGTGAGAGTCATAATGACCACCGACGTGCTAAGTGTAGATGTGTGGACCCATCTAGCCAGGTGGTCCATCATTAATGTCCGCATGTGTTGAGCTTGTCATCTCAACAAATTGTATGGGAAGTCTACTAACTCAACTTGTAGGGATTAACTTAAAAATGGAAGAAGACATATGCATTGGAGTCTTGCTAAAGAGTCTTCCTCTAGAATTTTGTAATGTTTGCACCACACAAATTAATATGCCAAATCCAAAGCTAGTAGACATCAAAGCATCACTCCTTGAAGAAGAGAAAAATCTCAAAGGTAAAGAAGAAGCAAGCACTTCAAAGGAAGAATAGGTTCTCTATGTCAATAATAAGTGCAAAGGAAAGAAAGACATTATTTGTGGCTTCTGCAAAAGAATGGGACATAGTGATAAATTTTTTCATGGCACGAAAAGATCACAAAAGGCCTACCTAGCAACTACCAAAGAAGAAGAAGAAGAAGAAGAAGAAGAAGAAGAAGAAGCCTCATTAGTCATTCCGTTCCCACTATTCAGACCGCGACTTTTGTAGATCATTATATGTACTTTCCTTAATGTTCTTATCATAAGCCTTGCACTCCTCATGTAACCTATGCACCATAGCCTCTACACACTTAATGAGGCCTTGTAATAGCCCTAAGTTGGATGTTTTGCCATATTTGTGGTATGCCCATGCTTAGCAAGGTTCTACTTATAATAGCCTATGTATACTCATTGTTTTTCCTAGTTGTGATTGAGGAGGGGTAATGAGAAATATGCAATCACACCCATATGTGCCTCTTTGTATGGAATAGCTAGGCAAGGAACATGTAGCTCAATCTAGAAAGAGTTGCCTTTATCCCATAGGCACAATGGAGAAAAGTGGTACCATCCTTACTTTTGTTTTAGCTAAATTTTTCATGCACTAGTAGTAGTGCCACAATAATGCATCATGATGTCCCATGCATCTTTTGATGACTTGCAATTCATGATCTGCATGACCATTATATTGAAAATACACAGTGAGAGCCAATGCAAGACTCTACGAGCTTGTTCAAGCCAAGCATGATGTGCTCTATTTTCTTTAGTATAGTGGGATTTCTTTTTGGAAGCTTATGTTCAACCTCATCACTTGTAATAAGATCCCAATATCCTTTCCCAATCAAAATGTTCTCCATGCAAAAAATTTCCACATTGCATAGTTGTTATTGTCCAGCTTTGTGTGATATGATGTGACCTATCTAGATCTACGATAGTTGTAGTTGAAATTGTTTATTGAAATATCTAAGTTTTATGCTAACAATGTATGACTCCCTCCATACCAAATAGTCTTTTCAAAGACACAGTGCTTGCATAACATTCAAGCAACACATGTGCATTGGCTAGCTACTCTGCATCTAGTTTAGTCTAGCTCATTCCATACATAGAGTAGACATTAATACATGAGACAGAATCCCAAAAGACCTTAGCTAAACACCATGTATACACCTTTCAAAACATGATAGTTTTAGTCCTACAGTTGTGGCTACACTAATATCTTTGCAATAATTAGAGATATTTTGGCTTAACAGCATGCTAAACATCTCCAAACATCTGCCAAAACATCTAAGTCTAGTAGCATATCCATGTAGACATTACCTGACTGCATGGACCTCATATAGACATAAAAAAACTTTCCAAAAAAAAGAAGACTAATCAAGGGACTATTATACTAGTAGAAGATCTATTCAAAACTAAGCATTTAATGTTCATAGCAACTCAAGAACCATCCCATAATGATGTAGTATTATCCAAGAATGCATTAAAATCAACAAAAGCTTCAGTGAGTTAAAAAATGTTAAGATGCAAGATGTCCTAGATTTATCACAACATCTTATTTGCAACATACACCTTTAGTCCACTTATGATCCTAGATGCATGAATATGATGCCAAGCTCATTGCCAAGCATCCCTTGATATCCAAGTGTATCATTGTCAAGCATTAGATGGATGGAAATGTTTGATCAATGCTATCAAAATAACATGCACATTTCCTTACTATTTATGCTAAATTAGATTATGAGTTTATTGCTATTTATTACTATTGTAATCAACAAGTGCCCAAGATACTCTAGAAGATAGATAGGCAATACGATTTCCACTCATGTAATGTCCCCATTACTTAGTTTATTCTAATGTGCGTATACATTCCAAAGAAAAATTGATTCGTGTCGCACATTTATTTTTAAAAGAAAAAAAACTAGCTCTAATTATGAAACCGACTCTCATTTATGAAGATAATTGATGAGGCATTATATGCAAGTTCATGGAAGAAAGACTTGGGAGACCCTCCCAAGACTAGCTTATTAAAACTATGTTTGTAGTATATAACAACAAAAAAAGAACTATCCTAGTGGATAGTCACTTGGCAGTTAAGCACACTTGGGTGACGACACTGTCAGGATGGGAGACCTCCCGGGAAGATTTTTCAACAAGTTAGTGGGAGCTTCTTGGGCACAGCCAACGGTGAACGAAGCCTTCGTAGCCCGTTGCCAAGTATGCCAAGGCCAAGATGCCAAGGCCTATGCCTTGGTTGTTGCCTTAGTCGTATGCTCAAAGTGACGCCCTGGCCATGCCTCACCCATATGCTCGTCAATTTTTACCTTCGCGCTACAAAAATGGAGCCGCTCCCTAACCTCATCAAAAACACTAAAATAAAGCATTCTCTCTTTTTCATCGATAATGTCATAAAAAAATGCAAAAAAAGCAAGCGTCCTCTCTTCTACTCCCCCCCCGGTCTCCCTTGCAAAGCTATAAATTGAGGGCTTGGGGATGACTAGAAGAGTGACAACAAGCAATCTTGATGAGGACAAGACACTGATCAAGAAGGAAGAGACTCTATTCCATGGGATGAAGAGACATCATTTCATTCAACGCAAGGAAGGGGATATGCTAAAGGACTCTCATCCTCTCCCACCCTAATC
This sequence comes from Lygodium microphyllum, assembly GCF_053477565.2. NCBI lineage: Eukaryota > Viridiplantae > Streptophyta > Polypodiopsida > Schizaeales > Lygodiaceae > Lygodium > Lygodium microphyllum. The sequence goes on along the minus strand of NC_141143.1, from coordinate 7,686,275 downwards.
CAAGAAGAGAAGACATTGAAGAACTCTATCCTATTCTATCATACCTCTACTCTCGTCTCTATTCTATCATGGGCCTGAAGAAAAATAATTCAGAAGCAGAAATCGCGAATGCCCCTACTAACGTGGAAGCAACAATTGGAGTTGCAGGCATTGGAGTCACTAACGGAGTCACGAGCATGGATGACAACCCTTTACCAACTACGATACCACATGTTTTTTTTTTCTAAAAAAGTTCTATCCAAATTCAATAGAAATAAGATGTCTCTTGAGAAATACTGACTTAAGACCAAGAAACTTGGAAGTTAGAGACCCCAAAATCTAAATACCCCTAGTTAAATTCCAAGGGGAAGATTTCATTATGTAAAACTCAAATGTTGATTGCTACTAGAATTAAGCATCACTTGAAAGTTGCATGATTGATTGAAGTCATAACTGCTTGTAGACATCAATCTTGTTTGTGATCTTCTAGATTAGATCCTAATTGAATTAAGTGTTGGAACATATAAAAATTGAGGAGCCCTATGCCTCCCCCAAGGATAGGTGCTGAATCCCCATACCAAGAGGGGATGTTTTTTTTACCGCCACCGTAGAAGCACGGACCAGCTCTAATGGTGAGAGGTCTCCCAGCGGCGATTGTATTAAGTAGCAGGTGGATAGGGTGCCAAAGGGGGCTCTAGCTAGTAAATCCCTTTTTTGCACCTAGGAACTACTTGGTCCCTTGTATGGCCCGAGTTCTACTTGGAACACCTATAAACACTAGCTATAGGTGGATTTGATCTTGGTGACATGCAAATGTGTCGGATGAGGCAGCACACAAAATTGTAAAATTTTTTCCTTTCTCCTGTATGGGCAAGAGAACACACATTATGAAATATAATCAATGATTTTTTTTTGTTGTATGTCTGTGAGTAAATTACGTAAACGAACAACTGTGCATAAATGGATTTTAATTAATGAAGCAGTTTTTATATGTTTCACATAATGTGGTAGGTAATTAGATAACTAAGAACTTCCATAGAGGGAAGCGGGTGGATGGATTCCCGATGAATCCAGTCCTATGGCAGGGTGGTCTCGATTAGCCGAGAGGTTTCCCGAAAAAAAAATGCTAGGAAGAAACTCTAGGAAGGGCCGATTCTTTGACTTACCTAGGGTTTGGTCTCAGAAACTGAACTGTAAATTATCTTAGGGAAAAGGTACGGTGGCTATGCTAGAGCATTGTGATGGATCTCATAAATCCTTAGTCTGCTACTAGAAAAAAGTGTTGTACTCCATGAACCAAGGGTAATGGCAGTCGCTCCTTCTTCCGGGCAAGAAGCCTCTCGAAGGACACCTCTGGATGTGAGCTAGTTGTTGATAGGTGACCGTTAGATCAATTAGGAACCTTCAGGTTGGTCCTCCGTGGGTAATGGTAGGACACTTCCATTATGGGGTAGACCTAGGGTTAACCAACCAGAAAAAAATTTGATCATTCTGGTTAGAGTAAGGATGGTGACGGCTGGAAGGAAAAATTTGATCATTCTGGTTAGAGTAAGGATGGTGATGGGGCTGGAAGGAAAAATCTAGACGACTACTAAAACGTTATCCATCAAGAAATTAAGGCGGGTATGTTACAATTCAATAGTCAACAATGAGGATATCAACCATAGCTGTGATGTTGCCCGCACTATCAAACTAAAAATAAGAGCAACTTGTAGCTTCTAATTGTTGGTCACAAAGCTCATCTCCCAGAGCTCTAGTATAAGGAAATGAGTCCCCCTTGAATGCCTTAATAGGCCCTAAGTAGCAAGCATAACAAGTTTGGCCTTTTCACTCAAGCTCCTATACTAGTTATTTGCTTTTATACCATGTTAAAAGTTGAGAGAGACAAAGAGCCAAAGGGATGGAGCAAGAGCTGAGAGTAGTGGTCTTTGTGTGTGTCTTAATTCTCCCAATCTTCATTATCAATCTACCTCACTTGGTCTAACTCTACAATAGTGAAAAAGGATAGGTCTAACTACTAATGACCATAGGTCTAACTCTACAATAGTGAAAAAGGCTAGATCTAACTACTACTGACCATAGGTCTGAGTCATTGACTCACTTATTGACCACACATGACATAGAGCTAAGCTATAACTGGAGAGTCAATAGAGTAGAGTGAGCTTGAAAAAGGCTAGGTCTAACTACTACTGACCATAGGTCTGGTTGAGTCATTGAATCACTTATTGACCACACATGACATAGAGCTAAGCTATAAGTGGAGAGTCAATAGAGTAGAGCGAGCTTGATTCTCAACAATTTCTACCTGTTGCCTACCAAGTAAGAAGAATAACACAAGAGAGTACCTAGGTCAAAGGAACCCACTATGTTGTAGTCTAGATGTTTGTTGTTGTGAGCTTCAAAGCTTTGAGGACTCCATTGATGTCCACACTCACAAGCTCTGCACTTCTCAAGCTGCCATCCTTCACATGCAAGAAGAGCCAATCCCCTTCTCTTGTTCATCCAAGCTGAAACAAGTCTGCCTTCAATATATATATATATATATATATATATATATATATATATATATATATATATATATATATATATATATATATATATATATATCTCTCTCTCTCTCTCTCTCTCTCTCTCTCTCTCTCAGAGGCCCCTTCAAGTTCTTGGCCTCTATTGCATAACTCTCTCCCTCTACCTCTCAAATTATTGGGAAAGATCCCAAGAAGGTGAGGAGAAAAGATGTCAAAGTAGACAAAATTAGAAGCCAAGAACTATCTCACAAGCCCTCCAAAGAACCCTCTCTCCCCGCTTCACAAAAAGCTTGCATGGATAGATTACTTTAGAGATGGAGAACCAGAATAGTAGTAGAGAAAAAGATAAGCTAAGGTTTCATTAGCCATGGAATGTTTTTTCAATAAGATCTTTCATATTATATATGAAGTTTTGAAAATTTTTGGACCTTGTCTAGGGTCTAATTCTCTATTAGTGCACATTTTCCATCCTCTTGAGATCCACCTTCAAGATCTTGTGACTCCTCACACTATTTATTTTTCGAAAGAGATTGACTCATGCACTTACATGTCATTAATTGCACTTTGATTTTACAATTGGCATAGTAGTGAGCTGAGTGCTCAACAAAATTTAAATTTACAATTTTTACACTCAAGTAGCATGTCTTTTAATTTTTAAACATCTTGCATCATAGGATCCTTATTCTTTTCTTGCCACATGTGCTCTCTTTAACTCTTTTTTCAACAACTCTTCTCTTTTTCCTACTCTTTCCTATTCTTGGTGCCATGGGACTGACACTAGAATGTTGAAATTAGGAGGTGGGTCTACACTAGAGAAGCCAAGGCTTCCTAGGTCCATCCCATAATTGAGGACCCAATCAGTGAGAGTTGAGATATGCTATGAAGTGATGTTCAGGGATATAAGTTTGGCCAATATCTTGGGGTGTCCTACTATTAAGGACCCTAAATATGTTGTGGGGAAGAAATTACTAGGGGGTTAAGAATGGAGCTAGCCAATCAAGCTTGAGGTCCCCTAGGTTCTATGCAAGTGTGGGGATATTTATATATATATCTTCTCTCTCTCTCTCTCTCTCTCTCTCTCTTTCAACTATTCTTTTTCTTTTCTATTTTCATGGGATGGAGGAGATAGAGGTTTTAGGGAGTTTTCAAGACAAGTTTTACCCATGAGTTAGGCCTTCATTGCCTTGTGAACTATCAAGGGGTCATAGATAGGAACAAATAACTACAACTTGTGAATCATGTTTCATTCCTATCTTTTAATGCATATAGACAATATATTGGCATCATGGTGGTGCCTAGAGTGAGTCTAGCCATAGCATACTTGTCAATACCTACATTGACATCAAAGAACAAGGGGTGGAGCCCCTCCTTCTTTGTTGCTCTTTTCTAGTTTAGTAGGACTATTAGTAGCTTGAGGTGATTGCACGTGATGATGGTCTAGATCCAAAAATTCTAGAACGTATCCACTAATCATATAAATGTCAGTGATGACAAGAAAAAGTATTTAGGAACTCTAGGAAAAATTTACAAATTCGGGACAATTCTTTGTGTTACAAGTTGTGGAAGGAGAGGTTGCATTGTGCTAGGTTGTTGTGCATAAGGAGTTTGTCACACTTTCTTTAGTAGGTGTTTATAAATTTCTAGGAAAAATTCACAAATTTGGGACAATTCTTTGTGTTGCAAGTTGTGGAAGGAGAAGTTGCATTGTGCTAGGTTATTGCACATAAGGAGTTTGTCACACTTCCTTTAGTAGGTGCTAATACATTTAAAGGAACTAGTATTGTTCATCTCAACATTTTAAACTAGCATTTATATGCACATTGTAATATATAGAACCAAACATATGCACACACATGCATACATACATGATGAAGTTTGTACACACTCTAGAGTAACTCACATAAATGGCCATACATATTCCTTTAACTTGTCATGAAATGTACTCATTAAACAAGTGACTATGATGACTTCTTGAACAAGTCTAAATAAAGTTTAAGGGGCATGAACTTCTTCAATAAATGAAAAGAAAATTCAATGATATTAATCAAAGATTACATTTTCCATGATTTTTTGTGAAGCATTGCTATAAGCTTTCATGTATTGTCGGGACCTAAAATGGGCCCGACACTAGCTATAGGCACTAGCCGGGCCTCCACAACTCTCACAAGACAACCCCACATAGCCTTGTGACCCAGGAGCATCTAAGGGACGCACTACCATAATTACTACTGTAGATATCACGTTTGTAGTAGAATGTAGTTCAATGATTGTCCTTCCCTACTCCTTAGAGGGAGATCCCATACATCTTGGTATAATATATCACGTAACACAAACATAAAGGAGGCACCCCTCTCGCTAAATGCCATGGCCCCACTATAGCTCTCCTACAATGAGAGGATTGGCCCCTCGATGCACTTCTCTAACATAAAGAACATATGCATAGTCTCCACTCTTATATATCTTGAACGATCCAGGAGATTTGATTTTTCCTTACCAACCTCGCCCCAAGAAACTGTTCATCTACCCTATAGCTCAGGTTTCCTTACACACTTCACATAGGTAAATGTTTGGCAAACAATTGCAATGCGTCCAGGTTTGATACCATGTTATGCTCAATGAAAATGTGGATGACCATTGTGCTCAAGTATTTTATCATTAGAAACTAGCTAGGTGAAGTGCAAAAACAACCCTTCAATGATTTTTCAACCAATTGTACATGCTGCGTTGCTAGAGACTAGCACCGAATTTCATCATGCTACTAGTCTCCTTAATTCAAACGATAATCCATCCTATATGTTGTGCATAGACAAATAGATCAAAATTTGCATCGTTTTCAACAACTAACAACTTTCACAAACCCTCTCCCCTCCTACCGGTCAGGTTTTACATTCGTTGGGTAGGTGTAGAGTTCATTTTTATGCAAATTTTCATATAAAAATTGATAAAAATATACTATAACATAGAAACAAGGCTTTGATCCTCATGCTCCAGCCTTTTTATACATTCAGGGACATAAAATGCAATTTTCTCTAATTTTTAAGGTGTAAAAACTAAAAATTTTCTTATTTTCCCTTATTTTTCCTATTTATTTTTTCATTAAAATAAGATATTTCAAAATTATGAGTTCTTACTAATCAAGGACACTCATCATCATTTCATATCCATTTTTATCCCATATGACCCCAAAACACTCAACAAAAACCCTAAATTCCATGATTTTTATGAAAATCACAACTTACGGGTTTGCGTGTTTTGTGGAAAATTATTATATCATTCTGTTTTTTGGTTTTCTTTCATATTTCAGAGACGATCAACATGGAAAATCAAGAATAATAAAAACCAAGCACTTTCCTCAATCATTTTCCATAAAATAAAAGAATTGCTCACTTACCTATAGAAACTGCAATTTCGAGGCTCGTATCTCATAGACGGGAGGCCATTGACACTTCTTCTTTGTTGCTAATGCACTCTCTCAATCCGATCTACATCCTCCATCACTCTAGCATCATTGTTTGGTCCAAATTCTCCATCACAACCCTCCCCCTTCATACGAATAGCCGCAAAGAGGAGAAAGAAGAGAGAAAGACTTAAAAAATCAAATTTCTTAATCCTCCATGAAAATCAACTAGATTACAGTCATCTCCTTCCTCTCTCTATCCTGATCGAGAATCTCTCTCTCTCTCTCTCTCTCTCTCTCTCTCTCTCTCTCTCTCTCTCTCTCTCTCTCTCTCTCTCTCTCTCGCTCTACGGATGTGAATTGGAGAGGCACCGATCAGATTTTGAGAGGGCGCAAAAAATTTTGTGATAGAAACCACAATTTTGAGGCTCGTATCTCATAGATGGGAGGTTGCTGATGCTTCTTCTTTGTTGTTGACGAACTCTCTCTCAGTCTGATCTACATCCTCCATCACTCCAGCATCATTGTTTGGTACGGATTCTCCATCACAACCCTCCCCCTTCTCTCTTGAATTGATGCACACGAACAACCACAAAGAGGAGAAAGAAGAGAGAAAGAATTAAAAAATCAAAATTTTTAAGCCTCCATGAAAATCAGCCAGATTATAGTCATCTCCTTTCTCTCTCTTTCTCCTGATCAAGAATCTCTCTCTCTCTCTCTCTCTCTCTCTCTCTCTCTATCTCTAAACGGATGTGAATCAGAGAGACACCAATCAGATTTTGAGAGGGCATAAAAAAATTTGTGCCATGCCCCCTCCCTGTTGTTCATCAAATTTTTATTAATTTGAGGCTTTTTTTTATTAAGCCTAAGGTTATAACTCTTTAAAATGATTGGTTCGGCTTTTTGTGTTCACACTGTCTTGCAAGTGGATATTTTGATTTCGGATGGGCAAACGGACTCAGATTCAAGATCTATTTGGACAACTAGCTTCGTGACATCGTGATCTATAAATTTGGCCTTTGTTGTGCACTTCCCAGCTCTCCTAGATCCAGTAGCTGCTTTATAATGTTGAACTTTGTGGGGATTAAATGGGGGGTCAAACGACCTCCGATCGACGAACAAAGACTTGCATTGGATTCCTGACGTCAAAATTTATCTAGGAAAACTCTAGCTTGGCCATCCACCAGCATTTGATTTTTCATGAAATTTTGGTCTTTGGCATTTCTTGCTCAGAAAACGGCCTCAAATGCTTCAAGCGCCGGCTCCTAAAATCCAGCTCTCATTGGCGACTACGGGATAGGGCGACTTAGCCCGTTGAATCCCAAGAACAGATTTGCACATGCATAATTATAAAGAGCATCAAGCTGATACAAAAAATATGATCAACAAAGCACAAGAATAGCCCTCACCCTACCCCCTGATAGAATCTGTTGAGAATCAAGCTCGTGATCAGTATCATTGACATGATCGGCCTTATCTAGACAGTTGTCGTCTTAGCTGTCACTCTACATGTGTGTTGTAATACCTGAGTCGATTAGACTCAACTACCGTTAGTGGTATGGTCAGTTTTAGTGACCTAGTGTGTTTATCAGTTATGTGTGATTAGACTTTAGGAAGCATTATGGAAGAATGAGAATAAGAGAACAAGAGAGTTCACTACACTCTATTATAGCTCCATGTCTTTGTCTCTCTCTCTCTCCCTCTAAATCTTGAATATGGTATCAGAGCTTGAACGCCTAAACACCTGAAGCCTAAAGGCTTGGCAGTGGCCATTTGACATCAAGATATCAGATCTGAAGAAAACATCATCAAAGCAGACTGTGCCTGCATCCCATTTTTTTGAAGAAGCTATATCTTATTACAAAAATAAAATTTGGAGAAATGGCCCAATAGTCCTGGCTATTTCAACGTGGTCTACAACTTTGTAGAAGAAAGTTTTTTCAAAATCCTCACAGATTTTGAGATATTTAGTACAGACCTGTGCAGATTGACTATTTATTGCAGTAAACAATAGGTGGTTCCAAGGCACTGGTGGCTTTCATCCTAACAATGTATATGCCCTTATTATCATGCATTTGAGTATGATATTGAAGTGTTAACTGCTCGGTTTTGGAGCTTATTTGTAGGCTGGAAACAGTGAACTAGTTGTTGTCCTGAATTTGGAAACAATATACCTATAGGGTTGAAGTATCTGTGATGCTTATTTGCTACTGATAATGCTTGGATCATACCACTTGAGTGGTAGATGATTTTTGGGATACTGTGAGTATTGAGAGTCCAAAGTTTGGACTGATTTGTTGCTGGGTATATCGGGGTATTGACTGGTTATTGTTTGCAAGAAGGATATCTATCATCTTCATTTGATATACATGCAATATATTCTGACCGATTGGACATGTATCAACTCCTATATAGAGTGGAAAAACTAAATGAGATGTTTTGGGGCTGTTTTGAGGTTTGAATACTCTTATTTCAATAGAGAAAATACTACTGGTTATAGCAGTGGAGTGGTTGTATTAGATACTGCTACTTGCATACAGTACAAACATTGATGCTTGTATGGACATAGTTTGTTTCTCAGATATTTTGCTACTACCATAGAATGTTTTGAAATTATTTGAGCTTGGTTTATGCTCAGTTGACTATGTTTTTTGTTGCTGGAAAACAGTTTACAGTGAGCAGGTTGTCAAGAAAGCTGTTCTTGAACTATAGGGAGAGTGCTCCTGAATTGCAGGAAAACTATTCCTGAACTACAGAAAGTCTATTCCTAAACTACATGGAGTCAAGCACTTATAGATTGCATATAGCATTGAATACCTTAGTTGCAAACATGGAAAATGCTCAAGGCACTGACAATATCACTCAAATTGTGGGAGAGAAGCTTGATAACAAAAGCTTCGCTCTATGGAAGTTCAGGATGCAAACATTCTTGATTGGCAGAGGCTATTGGGATTTATGTATGGGGTTGAAGTTGAACCCGAATTGTCTAAACGGAATCTGACACAAGAACAACAGAGAGCTCACCAACAATGGTTGGAAAGAGCTAGTAAAGTACTGCATTGGTTTTCTTTATGCATTTCTGATGTGATGGCTATGCAAATTACCAATTGCTATTCCCTGAAGGATGCTTGGGATGCACTCGTGAATAATTATGGTAATTTCACACATGCAAGGAAGATTTAGCTGAAGCAGAAGTTCAACAACATGTCTAGGAATGGCAAGAGCATTGAAGCATACACAACTGAAATAAAGACCCTAGCTGACTAGTTGGCTACTATTGAATCTCATGTTTCAAAGGATGATATGATTGGAGTGACATTAAATGGGTTAGGCAAGGAGTATAAGGCATTTGATATGTCTATTTTTGTGAGAACAGAACCCCCTGATTAGGATGAGTTACTTGCACTACTGCTACATGAAGAAGTAAAACAGAAGTTCAAGCACATCTCAAGGCAGAGACACTGTCTTTTACTCTAGTTAGTGAGCTAGAGGTGGTAGAGCTCATGGAGCTTTTCGGGGTCGAGGAGACACTTGAAACACATATGGACATAAGCAACAAAATGCTTGGCATAGCTCAAATACACAAGGACAACAAGGATCTGGAGCCTCTAGAGGCAGGGGGAGATCACCTAGAGGTAGAGGTGGTTCCTCGCAGTCACATGAGTAGTCTAACAGGGATAAATACTGTCATTATTGTGGAAGGTATGGGAATATTGCGAAGGATTGCCATAAAAATCAAGCTAATATGAAGGCAAAAGGTAGGCAACATGGACATTATGCATCTTCTAGTGGTACTCACGATGACCAGGGAGATATACTGTTTGCTATGCAACATGTATCTAAGAATATGCCTAAGCAAGGCAAAGATGAGAAGTGGTACATAGACTCAGGAGCATCCAATCATACGATTACTCATGGTGTCCTAGGTATTATGTATCCTTCATTGATGATTTAATATTCTCAAGCACAAGGATAAGGTGCTCGATGTCTTTAAGGACTTTAAGAAGCATGCTGAAAATGAACTTGGATGTTATATCTCATGTTTGAGATTTGAGGTGGAGAATATGTATCTAGAGAGTTTGACATGTACATTGCTAAATATGGCATAAAAGGGAAGTTCACATGTAGTTACACACCTCAGTAGAACAATGT